>NC_135227.1:20933186-20940686 GCF_052324685.1 Brachyhypopomus gauderio
ATCATGCATGTTAAGAGTTATAATAAAACATTTCAAAATGCATGTGTAACTCAGTTAAATAAAAGTCTGTTGTCCAGTCATATAATTTGTCATTTTAGTGTTCTTAAAATCTCGTCTCGTCTCATTCTCATGAACCCAATATCGTGTCTCGTCTCGTCTCATGAGCTGAGTGTATCGTCACACCCCTACATAATACCGTATACCATAATACCGTAATACCATAATACTGTAATACTGTTATACCATAATACCATAATAACATAATATCGTATACCGTAATACCATAATAGCCTACCATATGTCGTAATACCTTAAAAACTTTAATACCATAATACCGAACTTTGAACCAGTTCTTCGCACGTTATGATACCCAAGAATGCGGAGTACTAGCCGAGCCCCCGAGACCTGAAGAGCAGCAGCCATATCTCACTCTTCAGCACCATCAGGTGAGATCCACTCTGAGGAAGATAGATACTTCCAAAGCTGCGGGGCCGGACAAGGTTTCAGGCAAAGCACTAAAATTATGTGCGGACCAATTAGCAAGTGTATTTCTGGACATTTTTAACATCTCCTTACAGCAGGCTGTAGTCCCCACCTGCCTTAAATCATCTGTCATTGTACCTGTGCATAAAAAGTCAGCAGTAACCTGTCTCAATGACTACCGACCAGTTGCTCTGACCCCTGTGATCGCAAAATGCTTTGAGAGACTTATCCTGAAACAAATTGGGGACAGTATCCCACTCAGTTTGGACAAACACCAGTTTGCTTACAGGGGGAATCGTTTCACAGAGGATGCCGTCTCCATTGCACTCCACACGGGCCTGTCTCACCTGGAGCAACCTGACACATATGTCAGGATGTTATTCATCAACTATAGCTTTGCGTTCAATACAATAATCCCTCATAAGCTGGTGGCCAAACTCTACAATCTAGGACTGTCCCCCTCACTGTGCTCATGGATCAAGGACTTTCTCACTAACAGACCACAAGTGGTGAGAATAGGGGACCACACATCGTCCCAAATAATCTTAAACACTGGCACACCGCAGGGCTGTGTGCTCAGTCCAGTCCTCTTCACACTTTTCACCCATGACTGCAGCCCCATCCACGCCTCCAACTCATTTGTGAAATACGCTGATGACACCGTAGTGATAGGCTGCATCTCCAACAACGATGAAACTCAGTACAGAGAGGAGATTCAGCACCTGGCACGGTGGTGCTCAGACAACAACCTAGCTCTGAACACCACCAAAACTAAAGAGATCATCATGGACTACAGCAGTGGTTCCAAAACTTTTTCTGCCGTGCCCCCCTTTAGTAGATGAGAATATTTTTGCGCCCCCCCCCATATTGATTAGGGATGTACCGATTCACGTTTTTCACTTCCGATACCGATTCAGATATCTGAGGCTTAGTATCGGCGATAGAGTAAAACTGTGCTGAATCGACTTAAAACTTTTTTTTTTTTTAAACACAGACATACTGAATTAGAAGTTTATTGAAAACTCTGTACCAGTATAGCACACTTAAACACACACAAAAACATGTAAAAACAACACAACTTGCATTTGTTCAGTCAGTGCAATTATGAATATAACATTGAATGTAAAATAAATAATACCAAAGAACCTGAAACTTACAAAAACAATAGGTTCACAACTTTGGTCAAACATGAAAAAAATAAACTGCAAGAAACCTTTTAAATGGTTCAAGAATTCTAAATATAATTTAAAATAAATAAGGAGATGAAATAAGAGAAACAGCAATTCATATGCGGCTAGTTTGCAAGCGCAGACATCACGCAGAGCACAAAGCATGTAACGGCCAGAAATATGTGTACTGTCCCTTTAAGGGAGCGAGTTGAGTGCGCGTATGGAATATTGTTGACTCAGACCACTGCTCTTTATTTTATCATTATTTCATTTCTGTAAGTAACGCATTCAATGAGCTTTGGGCAACTCACCAGTTCATGTATGAACAGTCAAGTAGTGCTGGAGCCCAGGTTTAATTTGGTCAACCAGCAAATAAACGGACTAAGTGGAATAGCACCAGCGCGAGTACGAGTCAGTGATTCACCTCTCCTCTGTGTGCTTCGCGTTTCACTGTTAACTGTTCACTGTTAACTGTCCAGGTTCACTTCTATCCGGGACAGAGTGGATATTTAAGGTTGAACTAACTCCGAAAAGCAAGCAATACAAGCATAGAATTAGACTGAATAGATCTGTTTTTATGGATCGGTCACATTGTCACCGATACCCGATCTAGAATTGTTTCAGATATTAATATCGGAATCGGTGCATCCCGTTTTACTTCCAAGCTCCGCGCCCCCCCTGCAATAGCTCCGCGCCCCACCTAGGGGGCGCGCCCCCCACTTTGGGAACCACTGGACTACAGGACAGTTAAAACAACCGCACATCAGATGGAGATGAAGTGGAACGTGTGCACAGGATCAAATACCTCGGACTCCACATCACAGCTGACCTCACCTGGACTCTAAACACCTCACACCTCATCAAGAAGGCTCATCAAAGACTTTTCTTTCTGAGGAAACTGAAGCAGTCTGGACTCACCCCACAACTGCTTGTGAACTTTTACACCAGCACAATCAAGAGCGTCCTCTGTCTCTGCATGACTGTATGGTATTCCAGCTGTACAGCACAAGAGAGAAAGTACCTGACCCGGGTGGTCAGAACAGCGCAGAGGATCATAGGAAGTCCACTCACAGATCTAGACTGTATGCTGGCAGCCTTCATAAAAAAGCCAGTAACATTATCAAGGATCCCACCCACCCAGGACACCATCTCTTTGTTCCTCTACCTTCAGGATGAAGATATACGACAATAATAACCCGGACAAACAGGCTGAGGAACAGTTTCTTTCCCAGAGCTGTAACATCCATCACTCCCTCTGCAAACCCAAACCTTTAGGACCTATTGCACTACACTATTAATATAAGCACTATTGCACTATCTCTCTCATTTGCAACTTTGCACCCAAAACTTGTATCGCTGGTATTAATATTTTTAGTTTAGTTATAATACTTTAACACTATACATAATGTAAATACACTATGTTATACCATGCCACATAATCAAAACAGTCATACCATCATGCCATAATTGCCTCACCTACACCATGTTGCTGTATCAGTATCTGTCCCGACAGACTAGCGGAATGTTTTATGTATATATGTTGTCTCGCACTGTTTCTATTCTTTTAATCTTGTTATGTGACTAAGAGGTACCATTCAGAATCTCGTTGTATCATGTACAATGACAATAAATTCTACTCTACTCTACTCTACCGTAATACCATAATACCATAATACTGTATCCCGTAATACCGTATACTGTAATACCATAAATACCGTAATACACCGTAATATCGTATACCATAACACCTTATACTGTAATACCGTAATACCGTATGCTGTAATCCCATAATACCGCATACCGTAATACTGTATACTGTAATACTATAATACCATAATACCATATACCGTAATACCGTATACTGTAATACCATAATACAGTAATACCATAATAACTTGTACTGTAACTCCATAATACCGTATACTGTAATACCATATACTATAATACTGTATACTGTAATACCATAGTACCGTAATACCATAACACCGTATACTGTGATACCATAATACTGTAATATCGTATACTGTAATACCATAATACCATACACCATAATACTGTAATACCATAATACCATATACCATAATACTGATTACACATACACCACTAAGCACACACATGATCACATACACCACTAAACACACTCATTTGCACACACATTTGCAAAAGATCATAAACCATCATTTATAGCCTTGTGTTTTATAAAATCGCATATATTAAAGAAAATCACACATCCTTTACATGATTATTACACCCTTTTATGTTTAGTAACATGTTGATGTATATTACCACTTACCTCCCACTTATTGATATTTAACACCTTTGTTGCCGTTGCTGTTATTTTAATGCAAAGCATTTATAATTCAAGGAACATTTATGCTAAGGTAGAATAGATGATTATAATATAAAATTCTTGTTAATACCATCCTCATAGTAGGCAGGATCAGAATCACAGGACTCTGTAGTGCATACATGTAATACTGGGAGCAGCCACCAGTGCTGCTAGATCAGCTCAGTGGGTTATTCCACAAAGATCAGCTCAGGAGTGTATACCACAAAGATCAGCTCAGTGAGGTATACCACAAAGATCAGCTCAGTGGGTTATTCTACAAAGATCAGCTCAGGAGTGTATACCACAAAGATCAGCTCAGTGGGTTATTCTACAAAGATCAGCTCAGGAGTGTATACCACAAAGATCAGCTCAGTGAGGTATACCACAAAGATCAGCTCAGTGAGGTATACCACAAAGACCAGCTCAGTGGGTTATTCTACAAAGATCAGCCCAGTGAGGTATACCACAAATATCAGCTCAGTGAGGTATACCACAAAGATCAGCTCAGGAGTGTATACCACAAAGATCAGCTCAGGAGAGTTTTCCAGAAAATGCATTTAGCCACTAATCTGGAGCCACTAATGTTAGCTTGCGATTGTGGGAGCTCAAGATTTTCCATTCCAAAAACTGGGTTCAGAATAAGTGTGGCTCAGTTGCTGTATATCTGAAGATAATCCAGAGTTAAACGTCAGAACACAGGTTGAATCTGGAACGTGAGTATTTCTACAACTGTACCTAGAGGATATCATTAATTTTCCCACTCAAATTACTGAGTCATTATACCACATTCTGAATAATTTGACTTAATTTAAACAATTTTCATTACTTTTAACGTACCACTTCAGCCAAATTGATTTTGAATGTTGTTTTTCACTATAACATTTTACATTTGTGTACAGAATAATGGATAACTACAAAAACTACAGTATAACTACAAAATGTATGAATCAGTAATCTGTTTGTTTTAAGTGTATATTTTTAAACCCGTTAAAATTAGTTTTAACCACAGGCACTGAACATAATGTCAACGTCATTTGTTTGCTCTTTTAAAAATTGTTTGCTCTTAAAAAAACTTTAATTTCATGTAGTCTGCATAGATCAAGATTCCTATTGCATTCCTATTAAATAGTAAATATATATTAATATAAATCTTTCCATGAAGCGTTTTCTAACTATCCGAGGTTATTTCACAACACGCTTGTTTAATCTGAATAGACCTTTACAACCACATCTTGTTAATTCAGAAGTAAATGAATGTAAATTGAAATCTTTCCATGCGATTAATATGCAATTATCAAACATTTCCTTGTAATTCAGGACTTTATTTTACAACATAAATAATAATAGCTATAATTATATATAATAATAATCATCAATAACCTAATCACTGGCTGTATGATACATTTTAGGTTCCAGTAGATTTGTTTAAGGTGTATTATTCCCTGTCACTGTCTTGCCCTGTTCCTTCCCGTGTGGGACAGAGGACACCCTGCCTGCTCTGTCTCATTACGTCCTGCTTCCTCTACAGTGTTGCTCACTGCGGGACTGAAGGACTGATCAGGACACACTGCAACAAGAAGCAATGCAGTTTTGAATCGTTCACATTCTCATATAATCCACTTATTTGCACCCAAGTAATGATGCCTTTCAAAGTTAATCATGATCACACTTCAGTTCATTCAGCCCACTCAGATCTGACACACTTCAATCTCTTACATTTAGTTGGGTTAAGTTTGTTCAACACAGACTTCAAGGTTAAGGTTTGTTAAACTCGCTTTGAAGAACCGCCCCCTGTACACCTACTGGCTTCTGCGGCAGAAAGATGCAGACTGAGAACTGGCCACATGCCTTGTTTCCGTCGTTTCTGCTCATACTGTCAAAGTTTATTCATTAATTCCACAAATTAAAGTGCTTAAAATGTTATTTAATCTATTTTAAAGGATGATGGAAACACAAGAGTACCGTTAATGTTAGTCCCATACAGACATGCATTTGTACTACAACTGCAGCACCAGAGTTCTTGCAGTCTTACCCTGCACTGCAAAGCAGGTCTGCGCTCTATTGAAGTGCTTCAGGCGAGGTCAGTGGAGGCGGGGTTTCCCATGACCTCGTCCAGCCCCCACAAGTGCTGGTCCCGCCCCTGACTTTCTCCTGTGTTGAAAAAAACATACAAGGAGGATTTCTATTGCTAACACCCTGCAGTCTTCCCCTTGCTGTGGTACAAAGAAACTGCTCCAGAGAAGACGGGACTCGTCAAGTGCAAGAAGCCATTTAAAGGTCCATCTGGCTGGATTAGAGCTGCGCTTCCATTTGCACTCGAAAGAAAGAGTCTGGAGGCTAATCCCTCACTCGTCTCCACAGCAGGGCGAGTGGAGATAACTGTCTTCATCACACACACACACACACACACATACGAGTGCACACACACTCACACTTATGCCTGAAGTTGGAGGTTAATTTTAAATGTCCTTTTCCACATTTTGGCAGCAGCTTTTGATAAGCGTTTTGGCACCAGAGCGAACGTGTCGTCACTCGGCTGATTTGGGTTATAGCCAGTCTGCAAATGTTCCTTCTTCTTAAGTGTGCTTCCCTGTACTTTAGTCTTATATGACGTGTACTGACATATTCTAGATGTTACGTGCATTCATTCAGAATTCAGGTAAGTTACTGCAGTGTATGTTATGTAGATATTAAAAACTGTAGTGAAGTACTCAGAGTTTCGAGAGGAACAGGATGTTTCAGACAGAGACCCTTCATCAGCTGTGTAGGCAAAGTGCTTCTGAATTAGTATGAGGAAGAACCAGTTTGTATGTGAAAAATAGAAGTTGAAATCATAACATTCAGTCCATGTGGTTATAAAGTTCATATAATGTAGATCACTTCATTTTCTTTGAATTTCCTCATTTCACTGCTGCCATAGCAACAACGGGCAGTGTTTAATTATAATGGGCATTGTATTAATATGTCATTAATAAAGTGTCCATTAGCATAAAAATGCCTTGCCACTAGAAATGACACATTCCTAATCCTGATGGTCTGAAGGTGTTTAACAGCCGAAAGGTCAAACGGTCATCACCCATTCATCCTCATGCATTACTGCGGGAGATGTAATTACACTTCAGACTACAACGCTGCTGCCAGGGATAGTGGATTATAGCTCACAGCTGTAAAAGTGAAGTGTGATCTATAAGAACAACTACATGACAGGTGTGCTGAATATAGCAGTCGCTCAGTGTAAAGTGACTTTAAAAATATCAAATGAATTACCTGTATTACCTGTATGAACTGGAGTTGGAAGCTTATGGAACTAAATCTCTCTCTCCGTCTCTCTCTTTCCCCATCTGTCTCTCTTTATCCCTGTCTCTGTCTGTCTGTCTGTTGTTCTCTCCCTCTGTCTGTCTCTCCCTGTGTGTCTCTCCCTGTCTGTCTCTCCCTGTGTGTCTCTCCCTGTGTGTCTCTCCCTCTGTCTGTCTCTCCCTGTCTGTCTCTCCCTGTGTGTCTCTCCCTGTGTGTCTCTCC
>NC_135227.1:20945686-21035686 GCF_052324685.1 Brachyhypopomus gauderio
TGTATTGAATTTAGGGTCAGTATTTTTGAACATTTCGTGCAGAATGTCATCTATGCTGCTGACTTTTCTGGGGTTTAGACTTCTTAGCGTTTTTTGTAGTTCTCTCTCAGTTATTGGGAAGTCTACTGAGATTTGATAATCCTTTATTATGGCCTCACAGGAAATGGTTTTTCTGATATTTTCTATTTGTTGAGATTACTGTATCATTTCTAAAAATATTTTCTATATATGTCCATTTTTAATGGTTAGGTTGTCATGCTTTTCCTCAGAATGTTTGGAATTAATTGAATTCTTCTAAATTGCTCATTTGATTTTGTATGTGATTTATATTTCTTTTGTGTCTTGTGTTTTGTATATGAATTTTGTACTTTGCGAGGACTTTCTACATATGTGGTTCCCAGTGTTTTGGGAGTTCTTTTTCTCATTTTTTCAGTTCTGATCAGACCATTTTTCTAGATCCTGTATTGTTTGTGTTGTTTTTATATCTGGCCAGGTTTGCTGCTTGGTCTACGTCCTCAAACACACTGTTTAGGCTTCAGACCGTGTGTGCGCTGTGCTGTCTTGCGCTTGTCTGAAAGGTGGTTGAGCTTGTGCCTCCTGCATTTCTTCCTTCATGTCTCATCGGTATATGTTCTATTCAAATATACTGTAACTTGGCTGTGGTCAGATCATGATGTCAGTCGCTTGATTCTGAAAGCTCTCGTGACGGTTGGGTCAAGATATGTTTCAGAGTAATCTATTGTGCTACTGTCAAGAGCTGAGCTGCAGGTGTGTGGACCAGAGGTGTCCCTCACAGGCTTCCGTTGACATGTCCACACCTTGGCTTCTATTCAGCAGCTGTGTGCTGGTATGGATTTGTCAGAGTTCTCTCTGAATGCATGGACATATGGTTATTAATTTATAATAAAGTGATTGGCATGTGAGCGGATAGTTTCCTATTCTGGCATTAAGATGATAACATTGACTTGTGTCTGCAAATAACTGATTTCTTCCTCTAGATTTAGGAAGATTTCTTCATTAAATTGTGGCTTTCTAATGGGGCCGTATATATTACACAGAGGAATACGCTTCAAAGTGCTGAGTGTGTCTGGTTATTAATTTTCAGTCACAAGTTATTTGACCCCTTTTGTGCTGTATCAGTAGAGTGGATCCATTCTGATTTAAACCATATGAGCGTCTCTTGAGCGTCTGACCTCGATCACCGCAGACAGACTAGCAGACAGCTCATCCGAACTACCGTAAGATCAAAACATCAACATCTATCATTTCATTAATAATGCAATATAACAAAAAAGAAGTTTTGAACTGAACACAGAGGAGCTCAAACTGAATGTTCCTAAAATATATGTGAAAAGATATAATTCTGTCTGGATGGAAAAATGTACTGTTTAATACTGAATTGAGACAAATTACAAAATTAAGAAGGATGAGATGCAGGCGTTGTTTTAATCACTGGTCGTATACTGGATGTAGAGTGCACATAGACTGGACGTAGACTGGATGTAGACTTGATGTAGACTGGCTGTAGACTGAATGTTGAGTTACATTTGATTATTATGATGTCTTCTGCAGGATATTTTATCTAGATGTGTGCAGACGAGGCCCAGATGGACCCAGATGTGTATAGATGAAGCCTTTTAACTGTTGTGTGTACTGAGCTCAGATAAGCTAGTGCTGCTCTCTGGAGGGCCTGGGTGAAGGTCAGAAGGTTCTGGGCCACTCTGGAGCTGCTGGTGTGGTGCTGTTGGGTCCTGGGTTGTAGACGCATGAAGCTGGTCTTTGAGAGGGTCTTAGAGCAGCGCCTCCTGCTGGTTTTGGAGCTATATTGCTACGTGAAGTTTGAGCCTCAGCTCTTCCCCTGTGTGCAAACACAGGAACTCAAATAAATAAATGAACGTGGCCATGTGGCCGTCCAGCTGGGATTGGTGTGTGATCTTACAGCCGCGATCTCTAGAGGCTGGCGCTGATGTCCTGGCTTCTGTAGAGGTCGTGTTTGCAGGGCGGTGGGGTGAACATAACTATCATGGCGCTCACAGTGGTTTTGCTGCCTTATTCGATCACGGCTGTCAGAGATGGAGCTGGTCTTTGTTGCTGAGCTCAGGGGTCATTTGTTCATATATGGATTTTGGTGTGTCTTGGTGACTATAGGAACGTCTGTGATAGCAGCCGTGATGCTCTTTGTCTCGAGGGACATGAGACTCCTGCTTGATCTGTATGTTTTCAATTTAAGTCAATGAACAGTTACGTTGTCCTGTCTTCTGGGGTGTGACCAGCTGGTCCTTCACTCTAACCTCCATGTTGGAAGCTCCCTCTGTCTCCACTGAAATGCTTATTTTGGATCTGTGCTCTACAGTTTCCCTGAGATCAATAAGTTAAGTTACCATTCATGTTCTCTGTGGTCACGATCACGATCACGTCATTGGGGCTGGAGTCTTTATCTTTCTATCCGTTACAAATGCTCTTTTTCTATTTGCCAACCATGGCTTTGTGTAGTAAATATACACATATATACATATACAATTACACATATACAGTCTAATTCAGTCATATACAGATCAGCAATGAGATTTTCTGGTTTCTCCATTTAAACTGCTTTAAACTGCTTTAAACTGCTTTCTGGAAGCTTCAGCCTTTATCTCAAGAGGGTAGTTCAGTGGTTAGTACTGATCAAGACTGCTGGTTGATGCTAGATTCTGCAGAAGACAGCAGGGGTAGACATGACTGATCTTCTGATTGGTTCATTATAACTGCTAATTTACATATTGATTGTTCCGAATCTTGCTCAACTGTCCACAGTGCCTTTTTGCTTTAGCTATTTAGCGTAGCCATGTTAGCTTAGCTATAGCCTCAACATCCCTTTCACTTCAAACACTATAAAAATATGTAATTACAGAATTATTTGCTTTACCAAAATGTTTTACTCACAGACTTCTTGCCATGTAGGAAGAAAGGGAAACTCTTTAACGTTTCTGTCTAAGCTCTCTAGGCCTACTAATCTCTTTTGCTATTCTGACTAGATGTGTTCTTACATTGTGTTTTTGGGTGAATGTCTTTAATTTCTCTTGGTTTTCTGTCTCTGTGGTTTTCACATAGTCATGTTGCAATTATTTTTAAAAGAATGTCTTTTTTCTCAGAACAAAACATTACACAAAAGTCTACAAGCTCACACAATGACTTTCACAGAATTCTTTCTCCCCCCCTCTCTACCTCTCTTCCTCTCTCTATCTCTCACTCTTTCTCTGTCCATCATTGCTATCACTATGTGTCATTTGAAATGTCAGACCAGTGTTGAAATGAAATAGCGTTATACTGTAATAACAGTTTGTGTGTGTGTGTGTGTGTGTGTGTGTGTGTGTGTGTGTGTGTGTGCGTGTGTGTGTGTGGGTGTGTGTGGGTGGGTGGGTGTGTGTGTGTGTGGGTGGGTGTGTGTGTTTGTGCGTGTGCATGTGTGTGTGTGTGTGTGTGTGTCTGTGTGGGCGGGTTGGTTGGTCGTGTGTTTGTGCGTGCGCATGTGTGTGTGTGTGTGTGTCTGTGTGTGTCTGTGTGTGTGTGTGTGTGTGTGCATGTGTGTGTGTGTGCGTGTGTGTGTGTGGGTGTGTGTGGGTGGGTGTGTGTGTGTGTGGGTGGGTGTGTGTGTTTGTGCGTGTGCATGTGTGTGTGTGTGTGTGTGTGTGTCTGTGTGTGTGTGTGGGCGGGTTGGTTGGTCGTGTGTTTGTGCGTGCGCATGTGTGTGTGTGTGTGTGTCTGTGTGTGTCTGTGTGTGTGTGTGCGTCCCTTTAACGCCCACTCCCACGTGTGCTGCAGGAGATGGTGTATGCATTAGTCTTGACCCTGGTAGAGACAGAACAGCGCCACCTGCAGTGCTGTTATTACCCTGCTTGTAGGAGCTCCTGATGAGGAGATGATCATGTTTGTTTGGCACGGGAGTCCAGTGACTCGGTCCAGACTAGTTCATCTATGAGCTTCATCATGGCAACATTAAGTGGCCATACTGCTAACTGCTGTATGTCCGTGTACATATGTGTATGTGTACATACTTTGTGTGTGTGTGTGTGTGTGTGTGTGTGTGTGTGTGTGTGGAGGAGAGGGAGAGAGAGAGATAGAAAGAGAGGGAAAGAGACACAGAGAGAGAGACAGACAGACAGACCACCGGAGAGAGAGCTCTCTGTCCAAAGTTCTTTAATTTGAGATTGACATTAACATTAGATCAACCACATGTAGTATTTTGCCCCACAATTCCCTTTCTTTTAGGGGACTATAGGTACAGTATTTGGATAAATTAACATACTACTTATAAGATTGCCAGATTTAGCAGTTGGTTGCAAGTCTTGGCAGCCAGTGACCATCTGATGTCTGTGACTGATGTCTGTGACTGATGTCTGTGACTGTCACACTCAAACAAGACAGTGGGGAATTTTCCTAGGTGATGTTTTTTCAGGCCTGTAGTCATGAATATTCAATTTCTATTGGTTGTGCAGTGGTGTCCATGAAAGAGGGTTCAATACAGCCCTGCAGGGTGAGCTGACCAGTGCAAAAATATTAGTGTGAGCTGTCCGTTAGGGGTCTTGTAGGGTATTCTAACTAAAATTCTTTAGGTCGGAGCTTTGTGGCTGACGCGTGTTTCAGGATCCAAAAGTAAACGACATCTTCAACAAAAGTCACGTTTTGTATTTTTTATTGATGCAAAATAATAATAAAAACGAATACAAACGAACACTTTGCCTTTTAAGTTTCCACTATAATCGTTCCACAGTGTGACTACGTCCACGGTACGATCCACGGTACGCTCCACGTACTGTCAGAAAAAACCGTGAGCCTCCAACCCTCCTTCTCCCGCGTCCCTCTAACCACACTGTCCACTGCCCTAGCCCACCTGTGTCACCAAAGGCCAACCACGTCACTTCCCAAAATTACTTTTAAATCCACATTATCCTTTTGCGTATATTCTCACAAAACCATGAAATATACTAAGCATAAATTTAAACCAGTATCAAACATCTTATCAATATTATATTATAATATGAAACATGAACACCAAATACACATAACATGGGTGTGACGTTTGTGGGTCGGCGAAAGACGAGACACAGAATCCTTCTTGACTGACGTCACTTTTGCGTTTATTTACGAATATAGCGCAATTTGCGCCACGGAGAACACTCACACAAACACAACGTGTAAACTCTAGACAACGACGAGCACAAGACACTGCGCGAGCGCACATTAAATAGACAGACCACATTAGCCCCATGTGATTACGAGACGATTCACAGGTGAGACACATTATTCACACAACATAGCCTTCACCACAGAGTTCCGCAGACGCAGACAAAGCACGTGGACAACGTTTACACACGCCCAAAAGGGAGGGGCCGGGGTCCTCAACGTGACAGACGCCCCCTCCAAGGGCACTACCCGTCCCGGGGTGCCAACAGGACCGAGTGCCCCGAACCCACGACGATGGGCGGATCCGACGCGCTCAGTCCTGCGTCTGGGAGGTGACCGCCCTCGGGGAAGCGTCCGCCACGGACCGCCTAGAACACCCTCCCTGGGAACACAGGGGAAAAGACGTTAGACAACGGCACGGTCACGAAAACACAAACAGGCACGCTTACACACATAGACACAAACGGGAAGAGGGGGTTAGGTACACATACGGGTAGACTTACGAACACAGGCACACACACACATGAAATAGGCGCCAGGCTGCGCGCCAGAAGGAGAGCGATGAGGGGAGTGAGATCGGGAGCCACTGGTGCTGCAGGCGCTGCGGTGGGCGGTGCTCCTCCTGCCCTTGCTGCAAACCCTCCACCGGGCGCAGCGCGGTTGGCCGACGTGGCAGGTGCAGCGCGGTTGGCCGACGCGCCAGGTGCAGCGCGGTTGGCCGACGCGCCAGGTGCAGCGCGGTTGGCCGACGCGCCAGGTGCAGCGCGGTTGGTCCCACCCCTCGGTGGGCCGTACGGGAAACCCTCCTCGCCCGAGGATCTCCCTCCGGACCTGGCAGTGGGAGTGGCTTCCTCCGTCTCCATCTCCTTGTCACTGCCACGGCTCCAGCTCATGGGCTGTCCCGAGCTGCCACCCCGGGAACAGTCCATGTCGCTGGCTGGGGAGAGCTCGGAGGACGAACCCGCCTCTGGACTCCTTCTCCTCTTCACTGTCCCGGCGGACAGTTCCGAGAGGGAAGGGCTCTCCTCCTCCTCCGTGTAGGAGCCCTCGGATGGAGGGTAATCCCCATTCTCCTCCTCCTCCCCACCGTCTTCCTCGGGGCATGCGGAGCAGTCCGACGGGGAGGGGTACTCCCCCTCGTCACACTCTTGCTCCTCGCCCTCCTCCTCGCCCTCCTCGACGGGGGGAGAGGGAACTACGGGCGGAGGGAGGTAGTCCTCCTCCTCTGACTCCTCCTCCTCCTCTTCACCGTAGTCGACGGTGGAGACATCGTCTAGCGACGGAGGGTAGGCTTCCTCCCCCTCCCCACCGTAGTCGACGGTGGAGGCTTCGCCTAGAGACGGAGGGTAGCCCTCTTCCTCATCACCTTCCTCCTCAGAGTCCTCCTCCCCAAACTCGCTCTCTGGGGTAGTGTCTGTGGCGCAGAACACGTAGGATCCTACCCGCAGAGGAGAAAGAGCGCGGGATGGAGGAGGTTTTTTCTGTCGCTCTCGCCAAGTCTGTACCGCCCCCTCGCGGATCATCTCCGCTATCTCGGGGTCGGTCGTTGCCCGTGCTGAAGCCAGCTGGAACGCGCAGACCGGGTCCTGTTCCAACTGTTCCAAGGTTGGTGTGGCTTCGCAGCGCGGTGGCGAGGAGGGACCGTGGTGATGCCGCTTGCTGGGGCGCTGGCTCTTCTTTGGCCGGGTTGTGTAGCCTGGCATCGTTCTTGCTGTCTCGAAAACGGCTCGTCGTTCTGTGACGTTTGTGGGTCGGCGAAAGACGAGACACAGAATCCTTCTTGACTGACGTCACTTTTGCGTTTATTTACGAATATAGCGCAATTTGCGCCACGGAGAACACTCACACAAACACAACGTGTAAACTCTAGACAACGACGAGCACAAGACACTGCGCGAGCGCACATTAAATAGACAGACCACATTAGCCCCATGTGATTACGAGACGATTCACAGGTGAGACACATTATTCACACAACATAGCCTTCACCACAGAGTTCCGCAGACGCAGACAAAGCACGTGGACAACGTTTACACACGCCCAAAAGGGAGGGGCCGGGGTCCTCAACGTGACAATGGGCAAACTCCGAACTAGGCATAAAATAGGCATCTGGCGCCTACATTACCGGCCCCTAATTGTTCTAACACCAAAGTAACAGAACAATTACCAAACTTGATTCCTATATATTATCCAAGTATGAATCATATCCACGTATAAGAAATGTGCAAATTTCTGTCTCATAAATAAGATACTATTAGTAAAGTATACTAAATGTCCAAATTTTCATGGATATAAATCCGTAATTGCTCCATCTGTGATAAAGAGAGAAAAGAAAGAGAGAGAGAGAGAGAGAGAGAGAGATAAAGAAATAAAGAGAGAAAGTAGAACCAGAGGTTGCTAGCACATGGTTCATCGTAGGGGCTTAGTCTTTACCACTAGCCCAGTCAGACTCCACAAGCAGACAGATCTTCGTAATGAGTCTGTCCAAGACATTAGTCTTTGTCTTTATTTTGACCCTGCGGACCAGACCGTTCCTGTCTGGAACTGCTTCAATAATCTTGCCCATAACCCAGGAGTTTCTAGGCGCACAGTCATTCACAAGAAGAACGATGTCTCCTTCAGCATAGTTCTTGGATGCTGTAGCCCAGCGCTGGCGCTCCTGTAGTTGCGGTAAGTACTCCTTAGTCCATCTCTTCCAAAACAAGTCGGACATGTATTGCACCTGTTTCCATCTGCGCCTAGAATATAGGTCGTCCTGATCAAACAATCCTGGAGGCAATGAGGGCATTGTCTTCAGCATTAACAAATGATTAGGTGTCAAAGCCTCTAAATCATTCGGATCGTTGGATGCCTTGGTGATCGGCCAGCTGTTGATGATCGACTCTGCCTCGCAGAGGACCGTAAGAAGGCCCTCCTCATCAAGGATCTGTTCTCTGACAACTGAATTCAGCACCTTCCTGACTGATCGTATCAACCTCTCCCATGCTCCACCGTGATGCGAGGCGGCAGGAGGGTTGAACGTCCACTTGATCTCATGCTGGTGGAACAGATGCTGAAACTCTGAGGAGTTCCAATCGGCAACAGCTGCCTTCAGCTCACGATTGGCAGCAACAAAATTTGTCCCGTTATCCGAGCGAACCTCTTTCACTTGTCCTCTTCGCGCTATGAAGCGCCGAATCGCGTTAATGCACGAATCAGTGTCTAATGACGAGGCCAACTCGATGTGCACTGCGCGAATGGCTAAGCAAGTGAATATGACTTCATACTTTTTAAAGATGGTTCTTCCACGCTTGACCTCCAATGGTCCGAAATAATCCACACCAACTCGAGTGAAAGGTGGGTCATCAGGAATCACTCGCTCTTGTGGAAGATCAGCCATAAGTTGGGTTCCAGTTTTCCCATGCAAGCGGCGGCACGTCACACACTTCCCAATCACTTTTCTAATAGCCATGTTGGCGCTCGGAATCCAAAACCTTTGGCGCAGCTCAGAGAGCATGTGATTGCGCCCTCCATGCCCAGTCTTCAAGTGAATCTGTTGGAGGAGTAAGTCTGTTATGTGAAAGTCTCTGGACAGGATGACTGGCTGCTTGCTACTTTCTGGCATAGCTGCACGACTCAGTCTTCCGCCTACTCTCAACAGGTCATCTTGAAGTACTGGGTTTAGCTTGTACAAGTGACTACTGCGCTTTATGCTTTGACCTTTGCACAAAGCTGCAATCTCCTCCGAATATTTCTCTTTCTGACAGAATTTGATTATGTCAATTTCTGCTTGCTCCAGGTCTTCCACTGAAAGTTGAGTAGGTCCAATGCTCATCTTGAAGTGGTCAATCTGGCTTTGGATCAGCTGTTCACTTTGAACTGCACTGTTTTTAGTGTCAACTGCACACAGCTCTTTGTGTTTTTGACAGAGGCATCGCAGCATGGCCTTCAACTTCAAGAACCACGCCACGATTCTTTTCAATTTGATCCAGGAAGAGAAGTGGTTGATTAGTCTTTCGAAGGGAGTGACATTCTCTTCCACTTCCACTCGATTCACTGTGACCTTTTTGATCTCAGGATCATCTGACGTAAGTTGTGTGTGGCTCAATGGAGTGTTGGGCCAATTCTCTTCGGGACCGTGGAGAAACTCAGGTCCAGACACCCATGTGGTGTTCTTCAGGAATTGATCCACTCTTTGCCCTCTAGAGGCGCAGTCGGCTGGATTCACGTCGGTGCTGACATGTCTCCACTGTTCCACATCAGAGTTTTTTAGGATAGCCGAAACTCTATTTGCCACAAACGTACGGAAACGCGTGGTCTCGTTCTGCAGATACTGGAGTACCACCGTACTATCAGTCCAAAATGTTGATTCTGCAAGATCCAGTTGAAGCTCTCTTCTTAGGACACCGTCCATCTTAATGGCTACCGTAGCCGCAATCAATTCCTTCCGGGGAATCGTAGGAGGCCTAAGAGGCGCTACTCTGGACTTGCCCATCATGAACGCACAATGCGTCTTATTGTCTGCATTGCGCAGGAGAAGGTAGCTGACCGACCCGTACGCATCCTCACTCGCGTCTGCAAAGTGATGTAATTGCGCGAATACGCATCTTCCGAATTCTTCAGGCTTGAGACATCTGGCCACTGAGAAATTCTCCAAGGCAGGAAGACTAGTTAGCCAGTTCGTCCACTGCTTCTTCACTTGCTCAGGTAAGTCGTCGTCCCATCCAATCTTCAGTCTGCATAGTTCTTGCAGGATAGCTTTCGCTGGCAAGACTACGGGTGTCAAAATGCCTAATGGATCATAGACTGAACCAATGACTGAGAGAAGTCCTCTCCTGGTGAATGGGCGATCTTTGATGGTGATCTTGAATTTGAATACGTCTGACTCAACACACCAGTTGAGACCAAGAGCCCTCTCCATAGGTAATTCGTCACGATCCAGATCCAATGTTTTCATTTCCTTTGCCAATTCAGACTTGGGAATGGAGTCAAGTACCTTCCGTCGGTTGCTCACCCATTTGGTGAGGCGGAATCCTCCTTTAGCACAAATCCTCATGAGGTCTTGACACATGGATACAGCTGCCTCCTCTGTAGCAACAGACTTGAGGCAATCGTCTACGTAAAAGTTCTGTAAGACAGTCTGAACCACTTCGGGTTTGAACTGCCCACTCTGATCTTCGGCACACCTCCTCAAAGCGAAGCTGGCACAACTTGGCGAAGATGTGGCTCCAAATAGGTGCACAGTCATCTTGTGCTCCGTCAACGCCTGGTTGCAGTCGCCGTCTGTCCACCAGAGAAACCTGAGAAGGTCAGAGTCTTCATCAGACACCTTAACTTGATGGAACATTGCTTCCACGTCTGCCATGATTGCAACGTGCTCTTGTCTGAATCATATCACAACACCAATCAGACTGCTGGTCATGTCTGGACCCTGAAGGAGTTGGTCGTTCAGGGATGTGCCTTGATACGATGCTGCACAATCGAACACAACCCTTAGTGTCTGTTTGACAGGGTGGTATACGGCGTGGTGTGGTATATACCACACCTTCCCTTCTTTGTGCATCATTTCATCCTCTGAAAGTTGCACTGCATAGCCCTTCTTTATCAGGTCTTCCATAAAGTCTGTATACTCCTGTCTGTAGCTGTCGTTTCGAAGAAACTTCCGCTTTAGGTTTTGTGCTCGCTGTTCAGCTATTGGTCGATTATTTGGCATGTGAACCAACCTGTTCTTGAGTGGTAGACACAAGGAGTAATGACCATCAACCAACACAGCAGATTCCGTGACCATGTCCATGAACTGATGGTCTTCCCTGGACATTTCCACTTCTTCATGTTTTCCACATTCTGGAAAATCCACTTTGAACTGTTGTAGCCACAGGTTCTCCAAACTGCTGACTGATATGCGGTTTGCTGTTGTCCTCTTTAGTCTTCCTTTGTTCTGACTGCTATACGTTTCCCTCAAAGGCCCATTTACAGTCCAGCCTAGCTTGGTTCGCACAGCGTATGGCCCATCACCAATACTGCTCACCAGCTCCCATGGCTCCATAGCTTTGGGCACATTTGCTCCTATGAGCAATCCAATGTCGGCTTCGATATGAGGTAAGTGTATTCCTTTAAGGTAGGTCCACCTTTCTAGATCCTTTTGTTTCGGTATGTTTTCCTTTCCAACAGGTATGGATTTCTGTGAGAAAACATCTGGAAGATCGATAAACTCCTCACCGGATAAACTGCTGACTTTCAAGCCTGACAATATGTGAGTACAAACAGGTTTCTCTTCGTTCATAGTTCTCAGCAGTATGTTGGTCTTTCTTCCAGTGAGCTTCAACTCCTTCATCAAGGCTTCGGTACAGAATGTGGCCGAGCTTCCTGGGTCTAAGAAGGCGTACGTCTGCACCACCGCGTTTCTCCTCTTGGTTTTAACCTGTACGGGAATAATCGCCAGCGTGCAGTCGTCTTCTCCAGCCCCAATCAGCCCACCACCTTCGGATTCTGCAGCAACGAAGGCACTGAGTATAGTTTGCGTTTCAGAACTCTGTGTCTCTGTGTTTGTTTCATCAGCGATGCCTTTTTTCTTTATGTGCAGCAATGTTGGATGCGTTAACGAACACACCTGACAGCTGACTTTTGCCTTACAGGATTTACTCATGTGGCCTTGCTTTAAACAGCCAAAACAACATCCCTTGCTCTTCAGGAAGTTTATCTTCTCGTTGTGTGGCTTGCCTTTAAGCTTAGTACACGAGTCCAAGTTGTGTTCACCATCACAGAAGAGACACGTCTTTGTGACAGTCATCTCTGAGTCCGTGTTTTTCTTTGACTCTGTGTTTGCCTCCTGTTTGTCCAACTGTTTAGCACTTATAGTGAATGACCTTTTAATTATGCCTTTCTTCTGCTCTTTGTTATTGTTTTGCCTAAGTGTAGGTGCTTTAGATGTTGTGCTATCTTTTATGTCTCCGAAGACTGGGTGCAGAGCGATCTTGGCTTGTTTGTTAATAAACTCTACCAAATCTTTGAACTTGACTCTCTTGTCAGGTTGCTCCTGCACACCAAATACGACACCTCTCCACCTTTCTCGTAGCTTATAAGGAAGCTTCGACACAATGGCCTTCAAATTTGCAACATTATCAAGCTCTTCCATATAATTCACTTCAGTCATGGTGTTAAGGCATGCTGTCAGAAAGAGTGAAAAGGCATTCAGTGCGTCAGCATCCTCTGGCTTTATAGGCATCCAGTTTGCCACCTTGTTCATGTAGGCTACAGCAATCTTGTAATCGTTGCCGAAGTGCTCCTTCAGTAACTCTTTTGCTCTCTGATAGCCTTCTTGTGGCTTCATATGAAGGCAGCTCTTCACCAACTCTTTAGGTTGACCACTCGTAAATTGCTCTAAAAAATAGAGACGATCCCTAGGGCTTTCAGTGCGTGATTCTACACCATGCTCAAATGCCCTTACAAATGTGTTGTAATCAAGGGGGTGACCACTAAAGGTGGGAATGTCTAATGGTGGCAGGCTCATCGTTTTCTGTTGTTTCACCATCATCTCAGTTATTGTATTCTGACGAGCCATAACACCGCAGAGTGTTTCAACTGCATGGTCACCTGCTACAGGGATAGCTGTAGGCTGCCATGTGCCAGTAAACTGTGGCTGCTGCGCACCAATAGACTGAAGCTGCACAGCAATAGGCTGAGGCTGTAGTGGGATGAATTGACCATGTGCACTTGTATTGTCACTGACTGGATTTCGATTTACAGGCCGTTGTATGTATCCAGACTCAATAGTTAATGAATTGCGTGATGAATGGCGTGACGCTTGGCTCACTTGTGAAAAGCATTCATTTTCATAATTTTCTAAAACTTTTATTTTTGCGTCCGCTGCTGCAAGAAGTGTTTGCAGATCTAATTGTTCCCTTTTTGCTTTTAATTCAGCTTCTTGCAATTGTAAATTTTGTTTTTGTTGCAAAGTTGTTGCCTCTGCGAGCAATGTAGCTTTCTCCATCTCTGCTTTAAGCTTAAGGTTTGAAGAAGTGGTGGATACTCTGCTTCCAGCTACTGTCTCGCGCCCTTTACTCCTCTTGCTCGAGGCAACCGATATGGCAGACACGCTGTCCGAAGGACGAATTTCGGAGTTACAACGTTTTGATTGTTCAGCGCGAGCCGCAGCTGCTTTAATCCACATTTCCACATGTTCAATGAAACCCTGCATTCGGCTCGCATTTGGGTTAAACCACGACTTTTGATCCCTATCTCGTTCTTCCTCGTTCATTAATTGTTGCAGACCATCGTTTATCTTACACAATTCTCTGAATGAGTCTTGAAAGTCCACACGCAATTTCTGTTTAACAGTGTCCACGTTACCATCGAATCCCATTAGCGTTTCAATCCGGCTAATTTGGCTAGTTAGATGGCCTAGCTTAGCTTTCCTTGACTGTGTTAAGCGGTGTAGCTTGTCTTCGACAGCTTTCTCTCTCATTTTCGATTCTCTTTTTCCACTAGTTAACTGTTCAGTAACTTCATGCATA
This sequence comes from Brachyhypopomus gauderio, assembly GCF_052324685.1. Taxonomy (NCBI): domain Eukaryota; kingdom Metazoa; phylum Chordata; class Actinopteri; order Gymnotiformes; family Hypopomidae; genus Brachyhypopomus; species Brachyhypopomus gauderio. The sequence goes on from NC_135227.1 coordinate 20,959,345, forward strand.
ATGGCAAACTTCCGAAATAACACACAAGTTGCAGCTTACCAGAATGATCATCCACTCGTCTCGTGGTTAGTTACTCTTCTCGTCTTGATAAAACGTTGTCCGAGGTTTTCACGATTTCTAACGAGTCCTTTTTCTTCCTTTCCAATTCCTTCTCCACACGAAGAAGTCACGGTTTTTCTGACTAAAGATGTAGGGTATTCTAACTAAAATTCTTTAGGTCGGAGCTTTGTGGCTGACGCGTGTTTCAGGATCCAAAAGTAAACGACATCTTCAACAAAAGTCACGTTTTGTATTTTTTATTGATGCAAAATAATAATAAAAACGAATACAAACGAACACTTTGCCTTTTAAGTTTCCACTATAATCGTTCCACAGTGTGACTACGTCCACGGTACGATCCACGGTACGCTCCACGTACGGTCAGAAAAACCGTGAGCCTCCAACCCTCCTTCTCCCGCGTCCCTCTAACCACACTGTCCACTGCCCTAGCCCACCTGTGTCACCAAAGGCCAACCACGTCACTTCCCAAAATTACTTTTAAATCCACATTATCCTTTTGCGTATATTCTCACAAAACCATGAAATATACTAAGCATAAATTTAAACCAGTATCAAACATCTTATCAATATTATATTATAATATGAAACATGAACACCAAATACACATAACATGGGCAAACTCCGAACTAGGCATAAAATAGGCATCTGGCGCCTACAGGTCTTCATGTTTGTTACTATGGAAATGCTACCTGATCACTAACCGAGGAGTGTCTTCCTGTTCCTCTTCATCCTGTGATGTATTGAGACACGCCCCTTTTTTGAGCTCCAGCGCGCGCAGCTAACACACTCTACCTTTCCCCCGCAGTTTTATAACGACCGACCCCTTTAGATGAACAGAGATCCAGCCCTGAACGTGTGAGCTTTTAGCCTTGTGAGGAAGAGGAGGGCCCAGATGTACAGAACATCGCCTCCTTCCTCCGTGCTCTGTTCACACAGGGTGGCGCTGGATTAGAAGAACAGGTGAGATACAGGTGAGGAGCAGGTGGTCTGGCAGGTGCGTGGAAGACTCAAACGGCATATTCCACATGTGTGTCAATTAAAACTGTTGCACTAAAAGTAAAAATAGAAGGTGCTGTTTTGTGCTTCGCCGCATGACTGAGTCAGTGCTGAGACGAGCCTCGCTTCAAATGAGTCCTTCTGCACAGGGAGCTCAGCTGGAGAATCTTTTAGTTCTCAGTGTGAACGTCTGCTCTTCTGGATAAATAAAGACTTCTGTGAAGACCAAAATAAAATGATCGTTTTATCGTTTCTTATTTTCTCCGTCTTCATGAGACGTTGGGGGGGTTTGCACACGGGAAACTCTGAGAAACACCAGACAGGCGACTTCGTCAGTCCGTGTTTTTTGTAGTTTTTTTTACCATGATGTCTTTGTCCGTAACAATCCTGCAGTGTGTGATCTGTTCTTTGGAGGAAAGACGGTGTTTTTTGTCATCATGTGTCCAGTGACGACTCTGAATGCTCCATTTTCTCAGGTATTTAGAGTTTACTGTGGATTGCTTTAGATAAATCATCGCTCATATGGAGTTTTGTTTGTGGATTGTACTGTGCTTGCTGTGGGTCGTTGATGTGCAGAAATGGTGTTTGCGTAGCAGTCTTTGTGGACCGGGCTACTGTGCTGGGCTTGTATGTGCAGACCAGATATGCCTGGTCTGTAAAACATGACTGAGGGTGCTGGCGATTAGTCTGTCGACTGTGTGATTTTTCTTCTTATCTTGTTGACTCTTCAGTGTGGCACGTCTCCCAGCGAGTGACAGATGCATGGAATGAAAGCTCAGGCAGAAGAGACGATGTTGACACACTTTACACAACCTTCTGTTTATTCTGGGCTTAACGTTTAATCAGTTATCTCTTTGGCTCCCTCTATGACTCTCCCTTTCTCTCTTTCTCTCTGTGCCTCTCTCTACCAGTCTCTTTGTATGAGTCTCTCTCCCTCTCTCTCTCTCTGACTCTCTCTTCTTCTCCCTCTCTCTCTTTATGACTCTGACTCTCTCGCTCTCTCTCTCTGACTCTCTCTCTCTCTCTGACTCTCTCTCTCTCTGTCTCTCTCTCTCTCTCCATCTCTCTTTTCTTTTCATTCTCTTACTGTCCCGGTGGTGGATGTGTGTTGTGTGTGTGTGTGTGTGTGTGTGTGTGTGTGTGTGTGTGTGTGTGTGTGTGTGTGTGTGTGCGTGCGCATGTGTGTGTGTGAGTGTCTTTTTTCTGTACATTTGTATGCGCACGTCTGTCTGTTCAAAGATTCTGCCTTTAAGGCATTGCAGGGTCATTCCCTGATCTTTACAAGTTCTGATCTTTTCACCACTTTTCCTTTCTCTCTCTTTCTGACATTTATGGGATTATATATAATAGAGGTAATCCTGTGACCCCAGGGATACAGTCATCTCCAGCCCTCACAGAGCTGGTCGGCTCTTTCTTATGCTTTTTCGGTGTCTTGCTGACCTATTTAGTGATAGAAAATAATTCCCTGCTATTACAACACTGAAACCTCAGGATGGAACAAAGAAGAAACCTGTGAGAACACTTCATTTTATTCATTTGTTTTTGATATTTTACCCAGGTTGCTTTGTTCATGACCTGAAAGAGAATGAGACTTTAATACATGATACTTTAATACATGATACTTTAATACAATACTTTAATACATAATACTTTAATATATAATACTTTAATGCATAATACTTTAATGCATAATACTTTTATACAATACTTTAATACATAATACTATAATACAATACTTTAATACATAATAATTTCATACATAACACTTTAATATAATACTTTAATACGTAATACTATAATACAATACTTTAATACATAATACTTTAATACATAATAATTTAATACATAATACTTTTATACAATACTTTAATACATAATACTATAATACAATACTTTATTACATAATACTTTAATACATAATCATTTAATACATAATACTTTTATACAATACTTTAATACATAATACTTTAATATAATTCTTTAATACATAATACTTTAATACATAACACTTTAATACATGATACTTTAATACAATACTTTAATACAGTATATAATACTTTAATGCATAATACTTTAATTCATAATACTTTTATACAATACTTTTATACAATACTTTAATGCATAATACTTTTGTGACGCTGGAAGGAGGAGGCACGACGAGCATCGAACGGTGGAACATAAAACGTTTAATAAACACAAACAACACGTGAAGCTCCGTGTGGAGGGCAAGTATAAACAACTACACTCACACTGGCACGAAACTTTAGACAAAGACGAGCACAAGACATTGCGCGAACGCACATTATATAGGTGATTAACACAGACCCTCGTGATCTCGAGACAAGGCACCGGTGCGACTACGAACACGCTCACAAACGACCCACACCCACGGAACTACAAACATGGACATAACTGCACGCAGACGACATAACAACACGCCCACAGGGAAGGGTCCGGAGCTGTGACCGTGACAACTTTAATACAATTCTTTAATACATAATACTTTAATACAATACTTTAATTGTATTCACCTTTTAAAACACGTACATGTATTCACCTTTTAAAACAAGCTTATTGGCTAATGGTCAGGAGGTCAGGCTAATGGTCAGGAGGTCAGGCTAATGGTCAGGAGGTCAGGCTAATGGTCAGGAGGTCAGGCTAATGGTCAGGAGGTTGTCTTGTGCACTGATCCACCTGCCTTGGTTTGGGTGTCACATATGGGCTCTGATGCAAGGTTATAATAGGTTTGGATTTTTCATTATAGTTTAGTTTTTATTTAATTGTGACTTTTTTCTACTTCAGCAAGTTTTTATTAGTTTAAATTATTTTAAAAGCTTAGTTTTAGCTTAGTTTTCAATAGTTCTAGCATTAGTTTTAGTCATACTTTGGATCATTTGTTAGAATAAATATTGTGTAATAAAAACTGATCAAAAGATAACATAAAAAAATTTATTCAATTACAAAAATGTATTCAATGTGTAATATTGCTGCTGAAAGTTGCCAGACTAAGGACAGATACGAACATAGGAGCGTAACCCTATTTTGGTTCGAGTGAAAAGCTAAAATTTTTGAAGGTAATCGAGTCACACAGACGTGTTGACATCCAGTCTCAACACATTAACTAGTGCACTCGCCCGCTTGTGGTTTTCCTGCATATCAACTAACCAGCAGCTATTTGATCACTGGTGAAGACGGCCCATTACGGTTCTCCTTCCCGGTGCTACCTAGTGGGGTTTTTCCTCTTGAGAATGACTCCATATATTTTATTAATTTTTTTTTTGATCCCATACAGGACTCTGGCGTTCTCTCCCAACGTTTGTTGCAGGAACTGTAAACAAGAAATGACGTGATGGACCACGCTACCATTCTACCAGCTAATGTAAAACTTCTAGTGATCAGTCCACAGGAATTATAAATACATTTACAAACACAAAAACACATGGTATCCTATCTATAATTTCAGAATGTTTTAGTTTAGTTTTTAGTTTTCTAAACATGTAATATAGTTACAGATAGTTATAGTTTTTTTTCTTTTCAAATTATTTATTTGAACAGTTAACGAAAATGTTTTTTCAGTATCAGTTTTTGTTTTTTCGTTAGTTTTTGTTAACGATTATAACTTTGCTCTGATGACCCATATGGGCTCTGATGACCCATATGGGCTCTGATGACACATATGATGTCAGAGCTGGCTCGGATGCGACTCCCCGGACCACCAATAGCAGGAGTCCACGAGCCAGTTTTAGACGGGGTCTCCGCAATCAGCAGTGATCCGTCACACCTGCTTAAGGTAGGGATTTGTGACAGATCACTTTGGTCTCTATGCCTCACGTTGCTCAGCCCCTTTCTCTGGTTTGGTTCCCGCTTGGAGACGTTGGTGTTTCGCCACCAGTTTCTCTTATGTTTGTTGTTCTGTCTCCTGCTGTCATTCGAGTACTTGCCTCCTGTCTTCAAGTTTTTCCCCTGCTGTTTTTCTTCCTGTCCGTTTCTGCTTTAGTTTGGGAAGGGTTGTTTGTTTGTTGCGGTGTTCGTCTGCCAGCCAGACACTTCCCACGGCGTCTTTAGTTTCTTTTCTCTTTTGCACGTTGAGTATTGTCCACGATCTTTTCAGTTCCCTTTATTATTTTTCCCCACGTTTATTGATTATTTCTGTTGCAGTTCTTCTGTGTCATTTAAGTTTGAGTTCTTCCCCGTCTCCCTGTGTCGGCTTGCTCACGCCCTCTTCAGCGCTCACTGTGGTTGTTAATAGTGCGAGCCGGCACTTGGATCCACTTAATCTCGCAGTGGCTACTGTTTCAGCAAGTCATCTGGGCTCTGATGACACATATGGGCTGCTGTGATGTTATGACCCCTGTAGGCTGCATAAAGAACCCAGAGAAACCTGCAGGCCTGTTGCTCTGTGCCTTCAAAATATTGTATAATGAACAAATACAACTCCACAGTTTGTCTTTACATCCACAGAAAACAGCAGTAGACAAGCAGCAGAGTTTAATCACGGGCTGGTTCAGGCTCTGGGTCAAGGGTCTGGGCCTGCTCTGGTTCTGGTTCTAGATCTGGTTCTGGTTCTGGGTGTGGTTCAGTGTCTGAGTCATGGAGATTGGGTCTAGGTCTGGATCAAAGAAGTTTAATCTGGGTCTGGTTCTGTGTTTGCACAGTTTTAACCCTCATCAGCTCTTATAATTTTTTTAACTTATTTCACATCTTGACCTGAGGGTCTGTGAATCATGGGAGTCCTGAGACTGTCACAAGTTAGCCCCGCCTCCTTCCTCCAAGCCTTGCCTGTCTCTCATAGCCCCATGACTCCTGTTGTTAGAGTATTCCCACATCCAGTGAGTCTGGAACCTTTTAATCTCAGCACACAACAGGACGGATTTAGTAATCCACACAATTGTTAAGTGTATAAAACAGACTTACCTTAGTTCACTTTAGTTTTTCTCTTTTGTGGTGGCCAGCAGAGTAAATCTGGAGAGATTTGTGGATAAACCCATTAGACGGGTATGAAGGGGTATCTCTAGATCTCAGAACTCAGTAAAGGTCAGTGTAAACGGCGGTGCAGGCTCCGCCCACTCACGGTGTTACACTCAGCCCTGCCATCTCTGTGGAACTGCACACTGTCCAATAAAGTATGTGTGCGCGTGTGTGTGCACGTGTGTGTGCACGTGTGTGTGCGTGCGTGCGTGCGTGTGTGTGTGTGGCGGGCGTCAGTGTTTGTCTATTTCATATTTTCTTGCTCTCTATGTGTTTCCTCCTCTGCTTCTGTTTTCTCAGTAAATCTAATTGTTCTTTGTGGAGCTCTATTGCTCTGCCTGCCCCCATAAATCATTGTGCTGTTATTTACAAAGGCATGTGGCATTGCACAGGAATGTGTGTGTGTGTGTGTGTGTGTGTGTGTGTGTGTGTGTGTGTGTGTGTGTGTGTGTGTGTGTGTATGTGTGTATGTGTGTGTGTGTGTGTGTGTGTGTGTGTGTGTGTGTGTGTATGTGTGTGTGTGTGTATGTGTGTGTGTGTGTGTGGATATTGAGGTGTTCTGTCTTTTCTGAGCCAGTGGCTTTCTACAGCTGTAGTGGATCAGACCCGCGGGCCTCTCCGTCCAGGCTGGGTGAGCCCAGTCTCACTCTGAGTGTGAGCCGCTCTGAATGTGTGTGTGTGTGTGTGTGTGTGTGTGTGTGTGTGTGTGTGTGTGTGTGTCTCTCTCTCTCTGAGTGTGAGCCGCTCTGCTGTCCTACCGCGCCCAGACTGTCACAGACACCGCAGCCTTTCCCAGCTTAATGAGGGAGGTGGTGGGCCCGGCCGGCCTCAGTCTGCTGATATAATGAGATTCTGCAGAAATTCTGTGATGTTGGATCAGGTGTAATGAAAGGCGCGATCATGTGTTCAGTGGCTGTGGGCGGTGTGGGCCAGCGGCTGTAACGAGACCTGTGGTGGTGTGTGTGGGCGGTGTGGGCCAGCGGCTGTAACGAGACCCGTGGTGGTGTGTGTGGGCGGTGTGGGCCAGCGGCTGTAACGAGACCCGTGGTGGTGTGTGTGGGCGGTGTGGGCCAGCGGCTGTAACGAGACCCGTGGTGCTGTGTGTGGGCGGTGTGGGCCAGCGGCTGTAACGAGACCCGTGGTGCTGTGTGTGGGCAGTGTGGGCCAGCGGCTGTAACGAGACCCGTGGTGGTGTGTGTGGGCGGTGTGGGCCAGCGGCTGTAACGAGACCCGTGGTGCTGTGTGTGGGCGGTGTGGGCCAGCGGCTGTAACGAGACCCAGGGTGGTGTGTGTGGGCGGTGTGGGCCAGCGGCTGTAACGAGACCCGTGGTGGTGTGTGTGGGCGGTGTGGGCCAGCGGCTGTAACGAGACCCGTGGTGGTGTGTGTGGGCGGTGTGGGCCAGCGGCTGTAACGAGACCCGTGGTGGTGTGTGTGGGCGGTGTGGGCCAGCGGCTGTAACGAGACCCGTGGTGGTGTGTGTGGGCGGTGTGGGCCAGCGGCTGTAACGAGACCCGTGGTGGTGTGTGTGGGCGGTGTGGGCCAGCGGCTGTAACGAGACCCGTGGTGGTGTGTGTGGGCGGTGTGGGCCAGCGGCTGTAACGAGACCCGTGGTGGTGTGTGTGGGCGGTGTGGGCCAGCGGCTGTAACGAGACCCGTGGTGGTGTGTGTGGGTGGTGTGGGCCAGCGGCTGTAACGAGACCCGTGGTGGTGTGTCTGGGCGGTGTGGGCCAGCGGCTGTAATGAGACCCGTGGTGGTGTGTGTGGGTGGTGTGGGCCAGCGGCTGTAATAAGACCCGTGGTGGTGTGTGTGGGCGGTGTGGGCCAGCGGCTGTAACGAGACCCGTGGTGGTGTGTGTCCACAGGTGGAGGCAGCCACAGACTCAGAGTCAGAGAGCAAAGGATCACGGGAGTATCACTCTGTTGGAGTGCAAGTGGAAGATGAGAGGAGGTGAGACTCTGCCCTTCACTACCTCTACACCCACCCTACACCCACTCTACACCCACTCTACACCCACCCTACACCCACCCTACACCCACTCTACACCCACCCTACACCCACAACTACACCCTCTCTACACCCACCCTACACCCACTCTACACCCTCTCTACACCCACCCTACACCCACTCTACACCCACTCTACACCCACCCTACACCCTCTCTACACCCACCGTACACCCACCCTACACCCACTCTACACCCACCCTACACCCACAACTACACCCTCTCTACACCCACCCTACACCCTCTCTACACCCTCTCTACACCCACCCTACACCCTCTCTACACCCACTCTACACCCACTCTACACCCACCCTACATCCACCCTACACCCACTCTACACCCACCCTACACCCACAACTACACCCTCTCTACACCCACCCTACACCCACTCTACACCCACCCTACACCCACCCTACACCCACTCTACACCCACCCTACACCCACAACTACACCCTCTCTACACCCTCTCTACACCCACCCTACACCCACCCTACACCCACTCTACACCCACCCTACACCCTCTCTACACCCACCCTACACCCTCTCTACACCCACTCTACACCCACTCTACACCCACCCTACACCCACAACTACACCCTCTCTACACCCACTCTACACCCACCCTACACCCACTACTACACCCACTCTACACCCACTCTACACCCACAACTACACCCTCTCTACACCCACCCTACACCCTCTCTACACCCACTCTACACCCACCCTACACCCACAACTACACCCTCTCTACACCCACCAACACCCCCTACACCCCACCTACACCCCACACTACACCCACCTACACCCACACTACACCCACACTACACCCCACCCTACACCCACTCTACACCCACCTACACCCTCACTACACCCCCCCCACCCTACACCCTCTCTACACCCACTCTACACCCTCTCTACACCCCACCCTACACCCACAACTACACCCACACCCACCCTACACCCCCTACACCCACTACACCCCCCCACACCCACAACTACACCCTCTCTACACCCAACCACCACCCTACACCCACAACTACACCCACTCTACACCCTCTCTACACTCACTCCACCCACCGACACACCCCCTACACCCACCTACAACCCCTCTACACCCACCTACACCCACTCTACACCCACCCTACACCCCACAACACACCCACCTACACCCACCCTACACCCCAACCCCCCAACACCCCCCTACACCACCCTACACACACCCCCAACCACCACCCCACCACCCCACCCACCCCCACTACACCCCCCTACACCCCAACTACCCCCCACAACCCCACCCACACCCACAACCACCCCACCCACCTACAACCCCCCCCACAACACCCCACACTACACCCAACCCACAACCCCCCCTACACCCACCCTACACCCACCCTACACCCACCCACCCACAACCCCCACCATACCCCACCCCAACCACCCACCCCACACCCCACACACCCACACCCACAACTACACCCACCTCACCACCCCACCCCCAACACCCACCCTACCACCCACACTACACCCACCCTACCACCCCAACACCAACACCCACACTACACCCCACCCACACACCCCACACCACCACCCACACTACACCCTCCACCCACCTACACCCACCACCTCACACCCACCACACCCTCCACAACCACCCACAACCACCCAACACCACCCTACACCCCCACACCCCACACCCCACCACTACACCCACCCAACCCCCCCCACCCTACCACCCACCCCATACACCCACACTACACCCCCCTCTACACCCCACCCAACACCCACCAACACCCACCCTACACCCCCACCACTACACCCACCCTACACCCACCACTACACCAACAAACCCACCTACACCACACAACACCCACCCTACAACCCCACAACCCCCACTACACCCCACCCTACACCCACAACTACACCCACTCTACACCCACCTACACCCACTCTACACCCACAACTACACCCACTCAACACCCTCTCTACACCATCCTACACCCACACAACACCCACTCTACACCCACCCTACACCCACTCTACACCCAAAACTACACCCTCTCTACACCCACCCTACACCCACAACTACACCCACTCTACACCCACCCTACACCCACTCTACACCCACAACTACACCCTCTCTACACCCACCCTACACCCACAACTACACCCATTCTACACCCACCCTACACCCACTCTACACCCACCCTACACCCACAACTACACCCTCTCTACACCCACTCTACACCCTCTCTACACCCACCCTACACCCTCTCTACACCCACAACTACACCCACTCTACACCCACTCTACACCCACCCTACACCCACAACTACACCCTCTCTACACCCACCCTACACCCACAACTACACCCACAACTACACCCACCCTACACCCACTCTACACCCACTCTACACCCACTCTACACCCACCCTACACCCATAACTACACCCACTCTATACCCACCCTACACCCACTCTACACCCACCCTACACCCACAACTACACCCACTCTACACCCACCCTACACCCACCCTACACCCATAACTACACCCACTCTATACCCACCCTACACCCACTCTACACCCACCCTACACCCACAACTACACCCTCTCTACACCCACTCTACACCCACCCTACACCCTCTCTACACCCACAACTACACCCTCTCTACACCCACCCTACATCCACCCTACACCCTCTCTACACCCTCTCTACACCCACCATACACCCACAACTACACCCTCTCTACACCCACCCTACACCCACCCTACACCCACTCTACACCCACCCTACACCCTCTCTACACCCACCCTACACCCACCATACACCCACAACTACACCCTCTCTACACCCACCCTACACCCACCCTACACCCACTCTACACCCACCCTACACCCACCCTACACCCACTCTACACCCACCCTACACCCACAACTACACCCTCTCTACACCCACCCTACACCCACAACTACACCCACTCTACACCCTCTCTACACCCTCTCTACACCCACAACTACACCCTCTCTACACCCTCTCTACACCCATCCTACACCCACAACTACACCCACTCTACACCCACCCTACACCCACTCTACACCCAAAACTACACCCTCTCTACACCCACCCTACACCCACAACTACACCCACTCTACACCCACCCTACACCCACTCTACACCCACAACTACACCCTCTCTACACCCACCCTACACCCACAACTACACCCACTCTACACCCACCCTACACCCACTCTACACCCACCCTACACCCACAACTACACCCTCTCTACACCCACTCTACACCCTCTCTACACCCACCCTACACCCTCTCTACACCCACAACTACACCCTCTCTACACCCACTCTACACCCTCTCTACACCCACAACTACACCCTCTCTACACCCACCCTACACCCTCTCTACACCCACAACTACACCCACTCTACACCCACCCTACACCCTCTCTACACCCACAACTACACCCACTCTACACCCACCCTACACCCACAACTACACCCTCTCTACACCCACTCTACACCCTCTCTACACCCACCCTACACCCTCTCTACACCCACAACTACACCCTCTCTACACCCACTCTACACCCTCTCTACACCCACAACTACACCCTCTCTACACCCACCCTACACCCTCTCTACACCCACTCTACACCCACCCTACACCCTCTCTACATCCACCCTACACCCTCTCTACACCCACCCTACACCCTCTCTACACCCACAACTACACCCACCCTACACCCTCTCTACATCCACCCTACACCCACTCTACACTCACCCTACACCCTCTCTACACCCACCCTACACCCTCTCTACACCCACTCTACACCCACAACTACACCCACCCTACACCCACAACTACACCCTCTTTACACCAGCCCTACATCCACAATTACACCTACACCCAGGCTACCTCCACCCAGCACATGGACACTCACATCAACCTCACCCAGGTGAAGGTGCTATGATGTGTGTATCTGTCTCTCTCTCTCTTCCCAGGCTGGGAAGGTTCAAGCGCTCCAACAGTGTGACGGCAGCCGTTCAGGCCGACCTGGAGCCCGAGGTCTTCCCAGCCATGGAGGACAAGGGTCTGCAGTTCGGTGGAGCCTTCCACCAGCAGCACCACCCACAGGTGCAGCAGCGGCACAGTGAGCCCAACACACCCACCCCGTACGGCGCCGTGCGAACCGTCCGCACCCAGGGACACTTCAGCTACCGTGACGACTACCGCTCGGCCAACGAGCCGCCCAGCCCCCACCGCACCACCCCTGAGCCGTGGGCGGAGCATCCGGACGGCACCACCCGCGAGCCCACCCCCACCGTGGCCGTGACGGTGACCCCACCGCAGGGCCCCGACCCGGGCAGGGTCTCGCCGTCACCCCGCAGGGACGGGACCTGGTTCATGCAGCTCCTGCATGGCGAGACCAAGAGGATGGAGAGGTGGTGTAAGGAGATGGAGGGGGAGGCGGAGGAGAACGACCTGACGGAGGAGAGTGAGTGCAGGGGTGGGGTGGGGGGGGGGGGGCTGAAACGAGGACAAGCCAAACTTCTCCTTTATGTTCGCTGTGTGAGAGTCACAAGATGTTTTTGTTTACAGTAATGAGATCAGCTGAGCTGCAGGTTCAGACTTCCTCAAACAGCGCTGCCATTTGAATATTGACAGTTCTATGTGTGTGTGTGTGTGTGTGTGTGTGTGTGTGTGTGTGTGTGTGTGTGTGTGTGTGTGTGTGTACACACACTTCCAGTTCTAGGTAAGATCCGGAGTGCAGTGGGCAGTGCTCAACTCCTCATGTCCCAGAAATTCCAGCAGTTTTACTGGCTGTGTCAGCAAAACCTGGTAGGTGTGTGTGTGTGTGTGTGTGTGTGTGTGTGTGTGTGTGTGTGTGTGTGTGTGTGTGTGTGTGTGTGTGTGTGTGTGAGAGAGAGAGTGAGAAGAGGAGAGAGAGAGGGATAAAATGTGTATGTTTTAGAAAAACTGTTTCTCCCTCCAGTCCACATGTGTTCTCATAATCAACCCGTTACCCAATCAGAACCAAGTGTGAAAGCAGAATTGCCCAATAAGAAGTCAATATTAATCAGTTGAGTGAAATGTGAGTGACAGGGGGGAGGAGCTTGCTGGTGGTGAATGCAGACAAGACTGTAAACCTGTGCTGCCTGAAAACTTCCATGTTGCATTTGTCGATTAAAGATTCATGCAGGGGACATCAACTCCATTTGAACATATTCCAAACACACGATCGAAACCAAATTCCCTTAAAGTCTCAGAACCTGTTTAAAATTTTTGAGTTGTGACATTTTCCTATGGGCACAACTGCTGACTTCACTGTTGGTGTTAATGGGCAAGTCTCCATGATGGACCCAAGCTATAATTAAGGCAACCTCCAACCACCGATACAGATCAGGCAGACGTGTGGGTGGTGTGGGTGTAGTCATACGTGTTCAGTGTTTAGTCTAAAGTGTTGCATAAATAGCATTTGCAAGGACATTTATAGTATAAATATTTATTAAAATCATCCATACAACATCTGGTCTTTAATTCTGACAGGTTGTCTAGAAGCCAGAAAGGGTTGACACAGTAAACACAGCCTGTCAGTGACCCCAGACGTCAGCTGACTTCTGTCTATATTGGAGTTTCGTCAGCAGTTGTAAATTGCAGTTCATTGTAAAATGTCAAATGCATGGCATCTAATGAAGTATAGTTATAGTGTAGGGTGCCAGTACTGGGATCAGTCAGTGTGGTGTAAAGACAAGAAGAACAGAAGGCAGATGTGTGTTTGTGCTAACACATCCCATGACTCAGCTGTCAGAAGCGATCAGTCTAGAACAGATCCGAGAGGGACCGAAGTTTCTCTGTGTGTAGACCTTGTCACAGCAAGTTGTAAATGTCATTGTTAACCCTTAAGCTGCTTATGTTGTTAGATCGCAGAAAGCTTGACTACACTGACATTTTCACATGATGCTTGCAGAACTCTTAGAACCACTTAATCGCCCTGACAACATGAGAAAGCTTGGGACTCACCCAGCACACTTTGAAGGGTTCTGGAATGGTTTGAATTCTGAGCACACTTTGAAGGGTTCTGGAATGGTTTGAATTCTCTACACACTGTTTGAAACTGTGGCATTGGCAGCTAAGTGGCTTGCTGGTACACCTCATTATACTAATGGTGCTGTGAGCCTATTCAGTTTTCAATTGCTGTTTGTTTTGGGTTTTTTTTTTTTTACCTGAATACCTTTGCAAAACTTTCATGCACATTCTGACATGGAAGGAGGGGCATTTCTATTGTAGGGAAATTAGAAATTAGATTTATGTAATTTATGTAATCTCATTTAAAAGCAGAATCTAATTATTCCCTAATAATTATATTCTAATTAGATTCCCTAATCATCTAATTATGGTCATGTGGGAGGAGCCTTTCTTGAGTGGCAGGAGCGTTCCTGATATGGGAGGAGCTTTTCTCACATCAGAAGAGGGTTTTTTTTCTCCCTGCCAAATCGAATAACAAAGTCTAAAACAGTCTAATGATATATAAAACTCAAGTGAGTCTTGAGTATTAAGTACTGATGTGCAGTCAGTCTTCAGTATTAAGTAATTATGTGCTGATATCATCCACACTTGAAGTAACGGGGCAGTTTAAAACGTGAGCGCTCTCTCTCTCACACACACACTCTCTCGCTCTCTCTCTCTCTCTCTCTCTCTCTCTCTCTATCTATCTCTATCTCTCTCTCACACACACACTTGATCTGACTCTCTATCTCTCTCACACACACACACTCTCGCTCTCTCTCTCTCTCTCTGTCTCTATCTATCTCTCACACACACACTCTCTATCTGTCTCTCTATCTCACACACACACACTCTCTATCTGTCTCTCTATCTCTCTCACACACACACACTCTCTCGCGCTCTCTCTCTCTCTCTCTATCTCTCTCACACACACACTCTCTATCTGCCTCTCTATCTCTCTCACACACACTATCTCTCTATCTGTCTCTCTATCTCTCTCTCTCTCACACACACACACACACACTCTCTCTATCTCTCTCTATCTCTCACACACACTCTATATCTCTCTCACACACACACTCTATCTCTATCTCTCACACACACTCTCTCTATCTCTCTCTCTCTTTCTCTCTCTCTCTCTCCCTCTCTCTCTCTCTCAGTGCTTGAAATAATCTTGAAGTTCACCAGTAGGAGACACACACACACAGACACACAGACACACACACAGAAGTATGTTTTCCAACTGGAAAAACTTCAAACTATTTATAAAGATAATTAAATAATTTCTTTGATGCATTTGAACTTGCAAACTATGTAAGATAGCTCAACAAACATGTAAGTACTGTGTAAAGTGTACGGTTGTTGACCCAGTGGTTCATGCCGTATTTACAGTCATTTGGCTGATCCAGAAGCTGGTTTTAAGGAGAGCAGCGGGTTAAGGGTCTGGGGGAGAAGATGTGTTTTAGTAACTCAGCTGTAATCTAGCAAATTAACGAATGTGGCTCAGATATTATGACCTAGACCTTTCCAGAGTTTACATCTGGAACTGATCTATATATGTACAGAGAGAGAGAGAGAGAGAGAGAGAGAGAGAGAGAGAGAGATTGAGAGAGAGAGAGAGATTGAGAGAGAGAGAGAGAGAGAGAGAGAGAGAGAGAGAGAGAGAGAGAGAGAGAGAGAGAGGTTAAATCTACAGTTAAACTTAAACATGTATTGTGTTTTCTACTGGATGCTTCAGAGCAGTTAAAATTATATACCCTGGTATCTGTAGCATGGTGAATTAAACCCTTCCATCAAATTATATGATGTCACTAAAATACTTGTTTACACATCTAGGATCATAAAATACAAATGGAATGACTTCCGAAGTCTAACACAGCATATCTAATAATATGCAAATTTAAATGATGCATATGCAGTGAGGCCTAGAGTGAAATACGTAACAGTGTTTAAAATCTGAATATGTAAATCAGTCTGTGCGTGGCGGCCTATAGGACCCAAGTGCCATGCCACGCCCCACATCTCAGGATCTGGCCGGGTTCTGGGATCTACTGCAGCTCTCCATCGATGACGTCACCTCCAAGTTTGACGAACTGCAGAAGATCAAGAGCAACGATTGGAGGCTCGTTGAGAGCCCTGTGAAGAAGGCAAGTTTTTATTGGCTAGTAGATCTGTATAATGCAACATTCAATGTAATATTTAAGTGTGTGATATGAGTTCAGCTGGTCCTTGTACACTCTGGGCTCTTTTAACAGTAGGAATGTGTTGAATAGTGAAGATGACTCATTCATTAATTCAACTGATCTCATGTTTAGCATCATAAGTCCAACAATGTCAGTCAGCTGAACTATATTTTATTTATCCCAGTGAACACTATAAATGTTCGTTTTATAAAGATTTTTATCATTAATATTCACTTTAGTGTTTAATGTCATTCATGTTTTATATTCAGGCACATGTAGTGGGATAACATTAATTATAATTTCAGTCCTTCTGCGTGCTAAAGTGAAATAATTATTTCATCAGTAGGTCAGTGAAAGGTTATGGAATTATGGGAATATTATTCAAGCAGTTTCTCCACAACATAATGCTTTATAATCTCACAGTAATTAATGATTATTTAATCATTGATAACTAATTAATAATTTTATTGTACATTTTTGATACAGTGTAAATTAATATTGTGTGTGTGTGTGCACGTGTGTGTGCGCGTGTGCGTGTGTGTGTGTGTGCGCGTGCGTGTGCGCATGCGTGTGCGTGTGCGTGTGTGTGTGTGTGTGTGTGTGTGTGTGTGTGTGTCAGCTCCCGCCTCCTGTACCAAAGAAGATGTTCCGTAAGAGTGTGACCCGGGAGAAGTCTCTGGACCTGCCCGACCGTCACAGGCAGGAGGCACGCAGACGCCTCTTAGCTGCCAAGCGGGCCGCATCCTTCCGCCAGAACTCGGCGACGGAGCGAGCGGACAGCATCGAGATCTACATCCCTGAGGCCCAGACGAGACTCTGAGAGAGCTCAGACATGGGCAACATCTCCACACCTTCATCACGGCTCCACCACCATCACCACCGTCTCCATCTGCATCTCCACCTTCAGCTAATGCGAGCCCTGCATATCCTAAACCACACGGCTCTCTGGGAGTCCACCTCTAACCCTTGGCAGATAGCTGACCAACATCTCCTTCTGCCTGAAATGTGTAGAAAAACCAGGACGTGCTCCTTGAGAGGCTGTAGTAACAGTATAATAAAGTTGTCATCGCAGGTCTAAACAGCAACCAAAATAATTTGAGGTTATTTATGTAAACATACATATATCTCATGAAACCAAACATGATTCTGTGTTTGAGATTGTGATATTGAAGTATTAGTACCCCAACAAATTTTAGTCTGTCGTTGTAGATAAACAAACTAAGTTGTAGTCTAGTAAATCAAGCTTTAGGTGTGTTGATGTAAGCTGACAAGCTACATCTTAAAAATGTTATGAACCTAGTCTTACAAATCATCACTGAATGGTGTTATTTAGTAAGTTACGTAAGGAGTGTGAACAAAATTTGCCTACACTGCTCACCACAGGCAAGAGTACGGTAGTCGATCAGAAAGGTGGCTCAAAGCTTTCTTAGATTTCCCACATCATTAAAGTGCGATTACCAACACTGGGATCTGAAACCAGCATCAGCTAACAGGAGACGTTCAGCTAACAGGAGATGATCAACCTCTCACTTTTTTATGAAAGGATGGAGGTCTAAAAATTATTGCTTTTTTAAAGTTTGGAAGATCCATAGTTGCATTCATCCCTATCCTCTCTCTCACTCTCTCTCTATCTCTCTCTCTCCCTTTCTCTCTCTCTTTCTCTCTCCCTCTCTTTCTCTCTCTCTATATATATTTTTTCTGTCTCTTATTTCTCTCTCTCTTGCTTTCCCTTTGTCTGTCTGTTTGAGTTTCTGTGAACAAATGTGAAAGTGCCAATGTTATAATACCTCAGTATATGCTGGACTATATCTGTAGGTCAGAGGTCAACCCATGAGTGCTTACATGAGTATTTGTAGGTAACTGAAAAATACATGAACCCTTCACCCCAGGAAGTCAAAGTCAAAATACATGAACCCTTCACCCCAGGAAGTCAAAGCTCCACTCAAAGGGTGAAGACATACATTACTAGTCAGACATAATGAATATCTTTATCTTACTAAAAGACTTACTTCTTATATATGTAAGAAACCACATGACACTCGCACCATGACATGTAGAATGTTTCAGTCTTGTTTATTACAGTTTCATCATCCATTCCATTGAACTGGTTCATATCTCATTTTAAGGAAGATTTTTGGATGGATTTGCTTAGATATTTAAATCAATCAAAATGTATAGGTTCCAAAAAATGCATTTTTGCACTTTCTAAATATACTTCTGTATGTATTTCCAAGGGAAATGTATTTACTGACATTCACTAAAGATACAGTTGCAGTTGAATTGCAAGAATATGTATGGGTAGTGATTTGAGCTCACTATTAATTTCTACATGTCCACCTGCCAGCCTGAAACCCAGAACCCCAGAATTCTCCTTGTATTTACACCACTTACACCACCGCTAATTATACTCACAGAGTTCCAGGCAGTGGGTGAATGGATTCAACAGGATAAAGACTTAACTGATCTGAAGTCAGCATTTGCCTGTGATTAAACATGGACAAAGTGTAAACAAAGTCTTCAAGCAGCTTACAGCGATCTCCTGTGCATGCAAGCCAGTGCTAGTGTTCACACTAGTGCACAGTAGTGATGTCCACTGGCTGGCCATGGGCTTGTAGTGGGGAGTGATGAATCTGCTTGAGGGTGGGGGGGGGTCATTTCTAGGGTGATTCTGTGTTTGGCCAGGAACTAGACACAGGGACAATGAACGGCACAGGGAGTCAGATATCTATTTCCCATATCATCCAAAATCATGTCTGTGTAGCATCTGGTGAACAAACTCCTGAACCCCAGTGCTCATTTACCTGTATTTTCATTTACCTGTGACCTTTGGTAGGGCTGTGACCTTTGGTAGGGCTGTGACCTTTGGTACGGTGGCGGTGTTATGCACCTGTATATGTGGTGATGGAGCGGTTCAGTGGTGTTTCTACAGGATCCAGCAGACATTGAAGGTGTTAGCGTGTAGTAAACCCCACACACTGACCTGCTGTTCACTGGCTGCATATCCTGTCTAACTCACTAGTGTGGTCAGAAGGAGCTACCTGTCTAACTCACTAGTGTGGTCAGAAGGAGCTGCCTGTCTAACTCACTAGTGTGGTCAGAAGGAGCTGCCTGTCTAACTCACTAGTGTGGTCAGAAGGAGCTGCATTATGAGGCTGTGGAAGGTTAAGAGGCCTGTAGACGCTGGCGTGGCCTCCTGTTATACTGTGCAGACGGTGGGTTCATTTCGACTTCAGAAGTAGAAACAACAACTGTCCACTTTTTGTGCTAATAACTCCATTCTGTGTTGTTCTGCGCTGTGTGCTGTTTCCCTTCTCTTATTTATCTGTCCATTTTGAGCTTACGAAAATAACAGCAGTCCTGGCTGAGCAGACACACCATTACACACCCTGTTTAGCTCTGAGAGAGAAAGTCAACGTGTCTCACTGTTAACTGCCTCCCAGTCCTGTCTCCTGACAGACAGACTCAAGGGTGACTGTGGCTTCACTGCAATGACTTTAGGACGGTACTGCCAAATTATTATTATATACAATTATAAGTATACAATTACTTAGAAACGTGGCTACAACCTGTGTGATGATTCTCTGGAAACTGCTAAAGGAAAATATTCTGCTGAAGCACAAATAGTCCAGGTTCTTCAGATCTGAACACCGGCTTAGGCTAAAGGCCTTTTGGGCCAGAGTGCTTTTAGCTTATCACATCATTAGTGTGTTTGGGCATTGACTGTGGGAAGGAGCTTTCAAATTTAGCATCGGTGAGACTGTAATCGATAACTGAAATGCTCTCCACAGGTTTGTCTTTGCTAAGTAATTGAATGGTGAGAGTGTGCTTTCTGAACACCCCAGCTAGAGAGGTCTCTTATTAGACATATATATTTTTTCTGAAAAATTAAGAATAATAAAAAGGTTATTGACTTTAAAGGTAATCATTCCTGTCCCTTACCTTGTTTTAATATAGCACATTATTATACATGAGGTGGTCATGTATTTGATTTTAACATGATGATCAGTTTCCCCACATTTACCTTAGATTCGGGTGAGATTGTTACCATAGCGAGCTGTGTTAAGTGTAGTTCCTGAGGTAGCCGACACTGTACACACACGCTAAGTTCGCCTGGCCAATGTAGACAGTCCTGGACACAGTGGGGATCAGCCTATATGTATTCTCTTTGGTATTTGTTTTATTTTCATGTATTTTATGTTTTTATTTTTTCTGTCTGAGTGGGTGAGTGTGTGTGGTATGTGCATGCATGTGTGGAGTGTGTGTGTGTGTGTGTATGCGCTTGTGCACATGTATGTTTGTCTGTGTGTGTGTATACATGTGTGCACATGTATGTGTGCGTGTATACTTGTGTTCGTGTGTGTGTGTGTGTGTGTGTGTGTGCGCGCTCATGCTAAATGTGAATTGAAGTGAAGTGAAACTTTTTTCCAAAGTCTCCGGTGTCATTGTTGTGGAAGTGTAGAAAATATTTATAAAGATGAGTGTGCAGTGCATTGTGGGATTATTCGTAGGCCTTCTCTCAGTCTTCAGGTGGGTTCCACTCTGAGAAACATGCAGTGCATTGTGGGATTATTCGTAGGCCTTCTCTCAGTCTTCAGGTTCCACTCTGAGAAACATGCAGTGCATTGTGGGATTATTCGTAGGCCTTCTCTCAGTCTTCAGGTGGGTTCCACTCTGAGAAACATGCAGCTCTTTCAGTAAATGATGTGGGCTGTATGGTCAAAGGGCAGGTTCAGTATCTTTCCCCCACATCACTCCCTTTGGGGCATTTCTCTGGACACCAGTTGGGCCTGGTTGTGAAGCTTGTGGAGATGTATTATCTGCAGGGTCATTCATCCCTGCAAAAAACAAACCTAGATTAATTTCTATCTAAAGTTCATTATACATAAAATACATTGTGTTTGGACACCTGAGCCTTGTTGTTTGGACACAGAATATAGCCTGCATACAGGAAGCAGACCTGTGGGTAAAATATGTGGACTATGTCCTTAATATGCATCCCAGAAAGGTGCCAGTAACAGAGCGTGCAGAACAGACATAGGTTCATATAATAGTGGGATTCTTCATAGTTGATGTCTTATTGGACAATATCTTACTGATATGCATCTACTTTCTCTTTTGTTTTTTCTTTATTTATTGAACTTTATGTATATGCATATATAAATATGAACGTATATAAGTATATGCATTTATTTGTAATTCATTTGTAGTTGCATTTGCATATGGAAGTCAGTGGGGTTCTAGAACACTCTAGAAAGGACAATACATCAGTGTGTTCAACAGGAAGAGAGAGCTGTGTTCAATACATCAGTGTGTTCAACAGGAAGAGAGAGCTGTGTTCAATACATCAGTGTGTTCAACAGGAAGAGAGAGGTGTGTTCAATACATCAGTGTGTTCAACAGGAAGAGAGAGCTGTGTTCAATACATCAGTGTGTTCAACAGGAAGAGAGAGCTGTGTTCAATACATCAGTGTGTTCAACAGGAAGAGAGAGCTGTGTTCAATACATCAGTGTGTTCAACAGGAAGAGAGAGCTGTGTTCAATACATCAGTGTGTTCAACAGGAAGAGAGAGCTGTGTTCAATACATCAGTGTGTTCAACAGGAAGAGAGAGCTGTGTTCAATACATCAGTGTGTTCAACAGGAAGAGAGAGGTGTGTTCAATACATCAGTGTGTTCAACAGGAAGAGAGAGCTGTGTTCAATACATCAGTGTGTTCAACAGGAAGAGAGAGGTGTGTTCAATACATCAGTGTGTTCAACAGGAAGAGAGAGCTGTGTTCAATACATCAGTGTGTTCAACAGGAAGAGAGAGGTGTGTTCAGTGCTCAGAGGGTTCAGTCTTCAGACAAGAACCTGCTGTCTGCAGCACAAGCAAATGAAACTGATCAGTAGTCACATAAATGATTATCAGTCATTTCACCAGTGCACTCTTGGCATTATCAGAATAACCTGGAATTGAGTATCGAGTCAGATGTCAAGTGCTGCACTGTAATATTCGCCTGCTTTTGTTAAATTAACGTGTGCAGGGCGTCACTACATTAACGTGTGCAGGGTGTCACTACATTAACGTGTGCAGGGTGTCACTACATCGTTACATTATGACCACATTCCAGAATGGACATGAACAATATCTCACCTCAAATCATGTGTATGTACCAAGTGTGTTATATAAGGTGCATTTCAGACAGCATTTCCAATAAGGTGCATTCTGCAAAGCCACACACACACCATGTGGGTCCTGGGCGATCACAAGCGATACCTTCCATTTCCACTGAAACAGCTTTATGTTTGATTTTACCATCCTGTGGAGTCAAGGCTGAGATGAGCTATTCACATCTCAGAATGTGAAAATACGTTTAAAAAGAAAAGAAATATAATGAAGAAGGTTAATATATTAAAATGTAGTTGTTTAGCTAAAAAATATTTTAATTTATTATACTGTATAGGCTATCATATCAATATTAAGGATGAATATAATACCAAATATTCATGATTTGTACAGAAATATATAAATATATATATATAGATATATATAAATGACGCTTCATTGAAACAAACTATTTTCTTCTCTTTCTCAGTTTGGTTTCTTCATTATTGCGCTGGGTTGTTTTGATACGGTTATGACGGCATGCGAGGTGCTCGTGCTCAGTGTCTGATTGGTTGCTTCATTGTTTTTTTTCTATTACATTGCTGTATGTTATATGTTTATTTATTTACATTTTATCGCACTGATGTATTTATCTACTTATTCAAGTGTTTTGTTTGTATTTAAAATATGGTTTGGAGGCATTTATAGCGTTCTAATACTTTGCTTTTCTTTTACCATGTGATGCTTACTTACTGCGTTGGTCATCAAATGTAAATATTTCTGCCATTAAATTTTTTGGAAGAAAATATTTGTCTATTATTTTGAGTAAATATGGTTACGTCTCTTATATTCTGCATGTTCACAAACACCACATGTGGTTTCGTTTTTTATCTTTACAACAACATCTCAACATGTTAAAGCGGTCAGGAGTCATAGCTCGTGACCACACTGATGTCATATGAAAACACTTTGGGCTGAAGATCGAGAACTCTGCGACTCCTGGTCTGGACTACGACTCCCCAAATACAAGTAAGAAAATATGCAATTATCAAACATTTCCTTGTAATTCAAGACTTTATCTCCACTATCAATAATGGTTAATAATCATTATAATTATAGCTAATAATCATCATCAGTAACCTAATAATTATTGGCTATGTGATGCATTGTAGTTTCCAACAGATTTGCAGAGGGCGTATTACTCCTGACACTGTCTTACAACATGTTCTCATTCTCATGTAATTCAAGACAGTGTTTCCTTCTCTTATGTCTACACATTGTGCTGCAGTCTAACCACTGCAGGTCTAGAACAACCTGAAGAAACAGCACTGAATTAAAATCACTTCTCACTAAATGCTCAAATCCATCACCATCCCACTGCAGATGTTTGAACAAGTCAGTAAAGATTTTAGGTTTTCAGATGTGTTTCATGTAATGCAAAGATTTGATCTCAGTGCCAATTTGCAAAAGGTCTGTAAATAATGTATTTGACCCTGCCTGTGTGAAACGCAGTGGCTCCGGTCCCGTTATGATCGTTATTCACATTCATGATTTGATTTGATTTGATTTGATTTGATTCACATTCATCCCGGTTCTGTCCCGTTATGATCGTTATTCACATTCATCCCGGTTCTGTCCCGTTATGATCGTTATTCACATTCATCCCGGTTCTGTCCCGTTATGATCGTTATTCACATTCATCCCGGTTCTGTCCCGTTATGGTCGTTATTCACATTCATCCCGGTTCTGTCCCGTTATGGTCGTTATTCACATTCATCCCGGTTCTGTCCCGTTATGGTCGTTATTCACATTCATCCCGGTTCTGTCCCGTTATCTTCGGGTTTTTAATCGTCAGATCCACGTTGAATCGAGTTCTCAGCGCTCGACTGATTACGCCTGCAGACGTTCCCCGTTACGCTCGATCAACTCCGAGTTCGCTTTAACCGGTACGCCGCGTCAGATTAGCCCAACTCTGGGTTCACGGTTGTGGGTTCACGGGTAGGTTTAAGGTTTGTTAGACCCACTTGTCGGTAGTTCGGGTCGGTTAGTTGGCTGGCTGCGCGCGCTTCGGTCGGTAGACGCCGGGCGTTGGTCTCGCGCAGCTATGCTAGCTAATGCTAGGTGGCTAATGCTAATGCTAGGGGGCTAACGCTAGATATCTAATGCTAGGTGGCTAATGCTAGGGGGGCTAACGCTAATGCTAGGTGGCTAACGCTAGATATCTAATGCTAGGTGGCTAATGCTAACGCTAGGTGGGTAACGCTGGACGCCGCGCTGTGAGTGCCCCGGTCCCCGGTACCCGGACCCGCTCCAGCGGCCCTGCCGTGTGTCTAAAACTCTCCCCCGTTGTAGGTGGTTGGTGTGTGACCTGTGGGCCTCGCTGGTCGGGGTGTTGGACGGTGTGGACGCTCCCGTTAGCCGGGATGGCGGCGCCCCCCCGTGAGGAGCCGCTGGGCCTCCGCGACCTCTTGGAGCAGGACTTCTCCTCCTGGGACCTCCGCTTACGGGTGGTGGGGCTGGGCTTCCTCTTCTACACCTTCATCTTCCTCATCTCACACTTCCTCTCCCATGTAGTGTCGGTGACCTACCGCAGCCTGCCTGCCAAAGAAAAGGTGAGTGTGAGTGTGTGTGTGTGTGTGTGTGTGTGTGTGTGAGAGAGAGAGAGAGTGTGAGTGAGTGAGTGTGAGTTTGTGAGAGAGTGTGTGTGTGTCCTGCTCTAAAAGACCGAGTGAAGGGTTTAATAAAATGATGAATGTGTGTGCGGTGTGTTGGAGTAAACGTTGCCCTGATACAGTGATGTGTAACGTTATTGGAGACGTGTTTAGTCACATTCAGGGTGTAAATCACCTCATGGTGTTTCCACACCTGCAGGTGTGTCTGGCTAACGAGCGCCAGCAGCGTTCCTGCATGGATGTTGCTCTATTCAACTGTTGAATCAGTTAGTCTCAGTATTTTGGTGGTATCAGATATGCTTATGATGGGCTGGAATTTGAGCCCTGCTACGAAGAAAACCCCTTGAATGCTCGTAATGAGGAAGTGTGTTGTTGTGTGCAGGTGTTCTGGGATCTGGCTCTCACACGTGCGCTGTTTGGCGTGCAGGGCTCCGTGGCGGGCCTGCGGGCCCTCACCGAGGACGGGGCCTTGTTCACCGAGAAGCTGCGTGGGCAGACGGGCTGGTCCTGGTTCACCGTGCTGACCGCCACGGGCTTCTTCCTGTTTGAGAACCTGGCGCTGCATTGCTCCGGGTTGGTGTTCGGCTCACTGGACCCGGCCCTGGCCGTCCACCACGCCTTCGCCCTGGCCGGCTACACTGGGGCGGTGGTGGGTGACACGCTCGGACACTTCCTACCCGTGATCACCCTGCTGTTGGAGATGAGCACGCCCTTTACCTGCGTGTCCTGGCTCATGCTGAAGGTGGGAGAGTCCGGGGTGTGTAGGGCGTGTGTACGTTGTGGGGTGTGTACGTTGTGGGGTGTGTAGGGCGTGTGTACGTTGTGGGGTGTGTACGTTGTGGGGTGTGTACGTTGTGGGGTGTGTAGGGCGTGTGTATGTTGTGGGGTGTGTACGTTGTGGGGTGTGTAGGGCGTGTGTATGTTGTGGGGTGTGTACGGTGATGGGCGTGTGTATGGTGTTGGGTGTGTGTGGGGAGTGTGTTGGGTGTGTGTACTGTGTGGGGGGTGTGTGTACTGTGTGGGGTGTGTGTGTACTGTGTGGGGTGTGTTAGGTGTGTGTGGGGTGTGTTGGGTGTGTGTGCGGCCTGATCTTCCACAGTACAGGGTCGTCATTTGTGTCAGTTAATTTTGAGTCTTTTGAAAATTGTGTTAAGATCAGACCAGAAAAATGTGTATTTGTGGTTTGTTTTTAAATGAGTTAATTTTGTGCTAATGAAGCCGTTTACTCTAGGGCTTTATTTTCTTTCCATGCCAGTCCATGGTGAGGGGGATGTGTATTAAATACAGTAATGTATATGTGACTCCCTCTCAGTATTCAGCTATTATGGGTTCAAGGAGTAACACACACGGGCCTCATGAAGTTCAAAAAATGTTTTCATATCTTCTGTTTTACTTCTGTGAAATTAGATTTCTATTCCCTTGTGTGATATTTTAACATGCGACGTGACCTTTGTAGTAACCACCAACACCCCCCTAACCCCAAAAGAAGAGCTACTGTCAGTGTTTCAGCAAGAGCGCACTGTCAGTTTTTAACTCCACAGGATCTCTACCGCCTTCTCGCTGTTTTCTACTCTGCCTGTAACTAAATGGCGATCTAGTTATCACTCAAGGTTCATTGGTCATAAGATAAATTCTTTTGTCACAACAAAATTTATTTTGAATTTAAAAGCATGCATCACTGTGTCCTTGTAACAGCTCTGTGTCTCAATCTAACTTGAAATGACTTTTTCCATCTTTTTAAACTTTACCAATTGTGTTCTTGTCTTTCCTTTTTCAATTTCCTATCTGCCCCGCCCCCGTCTCCGCCCCCGCCCCGCCCCTGTGCTCTGCCCTAGGCCGGTTGGTCGCGGACTCTGTTCTGGAGGGCGAACCAGTGGGTGATGATTCACATGTTCCACTGCAGGATGGTTCTCACGTACTACATGTGGTGGGTGTGCTGGAGTCACTGGGAGGAGATGAACACTCGCGTGTCCCTGGTCTCCAGAGTGATCTTCTTCACAGGCCTCACTCTCCTCACCATCATCATCAACCCCTTGTGGACACACAAGAAGACCATGCAGCTGCTCAGCCCCGTGGACTGGAACTTCAGTGACAGACCGGTGCCGGAAAACGGGCCGAGACGAGACAAGCCCCACTCCAACTGATCAGAGCACGCACGCAAGGGCTGATGGGAAATGGTGTCTTTATTAAGCGTTGAGGTGCCTGGCTGGAATACGGGTTGATGGGACAGTTCAGTGTTTGAGTTGGCTGTTACTTCACAGTAGAGGTCTGCGCGGGACTGCTTTTTTAATCCCGCTCCCGCTTGTTTTAGACCCGCTCCCGCCAAAAAATCGCTTGTTTTCATCCCGCTCCCGCCCGCACCTGCTTGTTTTAATCCCGCTCCCCGCCCGCACCGGCCAAAAAATCGCTTGTTTTAATCACGCACCCGCCCACCACATACACATTTCTGTCGCCCCCCGCCCGCAATCCTAATATGAATTGAATTAATTAGATTTAGTACTTGAAATTTTCTTATGTATTAATTAAAACAGCAATATAGCGATGGATCGCGCTGTCCCATTTCTTAGCACAGTCCAAACACGTGCCGTCAGGTGACGTACACCAACACTTTCTGACATCTATCACAACAAGCCGATTTCCATCTCCATTAATTACAATGGAATATGACTTCCATACATCAGACTTTCCTGTAGTTTGCTTAATTGTGGTGTATTCGCCTGTTTTAATAGAATTTTAAATAGACGGTTGACCGTCTACAGCAGGGGTCGGCAACCTATGGCACGTGTGCCACCATTGGCACGCGACACGCTGGACCAGCATCAGCAAAAATATATATTTTAATATAAATTATTATATTAATGGATTATACTTTCGCGAGTGACCGTAGCGCGCGACTCCGCACGCACACCTCGCGCGAACGGCGGAGGCGTTTAAACTTGGCGATCGATCGCGATATACTTAATTTGTGTCCATTTACACCTCCCCCCCTCCTCGGTCAACAATTTAAACTCGCCGCCATAGTGGCACACTCATTGACTGGACATGTTAAAGTTGGCACTCCATGTCTCAAAGGTTGCCGACCCCTGGTCTACAGTCTCTGCCATTTCTGTATCAAAATGACAAAATGACGCACACTTCATGTTCACGTGATCAGTTGCTTAGCCAATATTTTGAATTAGTTTATTGCTTACTTACTGAATGATTAGTTGTTTTCGTCCTGTTCCTTATGCATGAAAATCATTGCGTTGTTGTTATTATAATTTTCTAGACTATTAATTTGTGGGATTTTTCTACATGTATATGCGGTCCCGCTCCCGCATCGCCTGGACTAATTCAACTCCCGCTCCCGCCAATAACAATTAAATTCTGTCCCGCGCCGCAAGATATTCTGTCGGGTCCCGCGGGAGTGCAGACCTCTACTTCACAGTGGTATGGCTGGATTTCTGTTTCATGTTGGATCTTGAGACAAATATTTATTTACATCAGGGTCCTGGAAGTAAGTTCTGGAGTATTTGTGTTTTTGAAGTGTTAATGGAAGCAGCGTTACTAACACCTTCTGTCTCCAGTGCAGGAGTGCAGGAGTGCAGGAGTGTCCTTGCACTGCACTCTGTCAGCAAGTGAGAGTGACAAGGGGAGATTTTCCCTCCTCCACCCTCCCCTCTTCTCCACCCTCACCCTCTTCTCCACCCTCACCCTCTCCTCCACCCTCTTCTCCACCCTCACCCTCTCCTCCACCCTCTTCTCCACCCTCCCCTCTTCTCCACCTTCCCCCTCTCCTCCACCCTCACCCTCTCCTCCACCCTCCCCTCTCCTCCACCCTCCCCCTCTTCTCCACCCTCACCCTCTTCTCCACCCTCACCCTCTCCTCCACCCTCCCCTCTCCTCCACCCTCCCCTCTCCTCCACCCTCCACCCTCTTCTCCACCCTCACCCTCTCCTCCACCCTCCCCTCTCCTCCACCCTCCCCCTCTTCTCCACCCTCTTCTCCACCCTCACCCTCTTCTCCACCCTCACCCTCTCCTCCACCCTCCCCTCTCCTCCACCCTCCCCTCTTCTCCACCCTCCCCTCTTCTCCACCCTCCCCTCTTCTCCACCCTACCCTCTTCTCCACCCTCACCCTCTTCTCCACCCTCACCCTCTTCTCCACCCTCTCCTCCACCCTCCCCTCTTCTCCACCCTCCCCTCTTCTCCACCCTCCCCTCTTCTCCACCCTCCCCTCTTCTCCACCCTCCCCTCTTCTCCACCCTCACCCTCTTCTCCACCCTCCCCTCTTCTCCACCCTCCCCTCTTCTCCACCCTCACCCTCTTCTCCACCCTCCCCTCTCCTCCACTCTCCCCCTCTTCTCCACCCTCCCCTCTCCTCCACTCTCCCCCTCTCCTCCACCCTCCCCTCTTCTCCACCCTCCCCTCTTCTCCACCCTCACCCTCTTCTCCACCCTCACCCTCTTCTCCACCCTCTCCTCCACCCTCCCCTCTTCTCCACCCTCTTCTCCACCCTCTCCTCCCCTCCCTGTCAAACTGATAAAGTACATTAGTGTATTTTGGCTCTTTTAACTACTTTTATCGTGTTGTGATTCACTAACTGCCAAATTATGTCAAATTCTGGCATATTAATTTCTGATGCTTTGGCGTTGCTGTTGCAGAGTTCTGAAGTGATGCTTGGCTCAGGGTCTGATTACTGCTAATTATGAGTGGAAGTGGAACTTCTGTCTTTAATTTCAAGACCTCATGACTTCTACAGCTGCTACTGCAGCATTTGAGGAAACCTTCTCTGACAGTGCTCAGCCTGGCAGTGTTGCTCATTGTGTGTGTGTGTGTGTGTGTGTGTGTGTGTGTGTGTGTGTGTGTGTGTGTGTGTGTGTGTGTGTATATATAATTTTTACCTCTCCAAGTCTGGCCCTGTAAAGGTCAGTGAGCTGATCAGGAGGGCTTATGGATTCATTCTGAATGGTTACCACTGTTCATGTCATCATGATGTAACTGTTACGTCGTTACTGTTAAATTATCTCGTCTTGCTGATAGTATATGAAGACATAAGCAGCCGGGTGTTTTTCTTAGCTGTGATGTGGGCGTGTTTCTACGTGGCCCCTCCCACTCTATGAACACCATGCTTCCAGCTGTCACTCATGAACGTGTCCTCCTCTGTATCTAGTGAACCAAAGTTATCACATTTCAAACGTGTCCTCGTCTGTATCTAGTGAACCACGGTTATCACATTTCAAACGTGTCCTCCTCTCAAACCCTGATGAACTCTCTTCCTAACATGTATTTATTTTTGTGTTAAATTATGCAACTCATTTTGATGCAACATTTTTTTGTGTTTAGTTTAACTATTTATCTTGGCTATTGTTCAAAATCTTAGTTTCAGATCTACCTACCACAAACTGGTATAAAACCTGATTTGTTTGTTTTTTAACTAAAGCACTTAATAAAACTTAATTGTTGTGCACACTTGAGTGAGTTCTGTTCCTTCTGATGGCACTTTGAGTAAGAGCTGTGGAGGAGGAGCCCGTCAGGCCCCGCCCCTGTGGAGGAGGAGCCCGTCAGGCCCCGCCCCTGTGGAGCAGCCGGTCAGACCCCGCCCCTGTGGAGGATCTGTGCAGTAGTCCACACTTCTCACTTATATATAGTTATAACCCTACAACATCAGAGCGCTACAAATATTGAGAAGACTAGAGATGGTGGTCACAGTCCTGAGGTGACAGCTTACCTTTCGTGAAGGAATTATGACCACAGAAAGATCTCGTTAGTCTGTAGACCCCTGGCATTAGTCTGTAGCTCAAACCCAAGGCTGGTCCTGGATTTAATCATCTGGAGATTGGAGATGCATAAATGATTAATGTAACTATGTGGTTCACTTTGTCATCCCATAGGTGAAGGTTGCATCTTCAGGACTGGGATTTGAATACGTCTGCTTTAAACCAATGCCACCGGGGGCAGTACAGACCACAGGAAACAGACTACTCCAGTATTATGTCAAGTATTGTTAAGTATAAGTATTATGTCTGTCCCTTTAAATTATGGTAAATAATTTTAAACGGCAAGTTTGCTAAGTTATCAAAACAGAGACTTGAAGGAGATGATACCTCAAAGAATATACTGAACCTCCTACACGCAGTGACTTCCACCACATCCCTACAACATCCCAATACTTTACACACGTTTTTACTAAATGCGTTGTGACCACCAGAGGGCAGTAAAGCGCCATGCACGGGGTCGGGGACGCTTCGGACGACGTCACTACACTTTTATCCTTGTATACTAATTTTCACACTTATCTTCTAGCAATTATATATTTTGTTATTAATTTGCTATGAAGTGTAACAGAAAGCATGTGGGCTTTTTTCTGAGATATTAGAAAAATTATTTTTTCCGCCATTTTCATCTGTTGTAATTTATTAGTGTACTTTAAGTACATTGTGGATGTAATTTAATATATAGCGTAATTCACCAGACTAACTGTTTTTTAAATGTTTTTTTCTTGTTCTTATTAATGTAATGGATGAAAATCACTTTGCTAATCATATACATTTATGACAAACGTCTGACTCCATGGTTTGAACTTCATATATCACGGTGCGTTATTTACTCCAGGAATTTCAGCCTGTGGGTTTAACTAAACCTACATAACTGCTGGCCTTGTTATTCTTCTGAGTTCCGAATTGAACGTTATCCACCGGATAACACCGGATAACACGGGATAAGCGGGTCCTCCGTCTTCATGGTGTCGGTCCGTTTGTTCTGAGACCGGGACCCTGCTGCACCGACACCTCACGCGTCACGTGGCGCGTCCAGGAGCGCACGCACTTCATCCACGCTAGGAACCCTGAGGAATGTTGATGGACGTACGTGTCAGCCAATAGGAGGCCTGTGTTGGATGTTTCCACCAATGGCCGAGCAGCAGGAGGTGAGGTCGCCGAGAGCTCGGTTTGGGGGATCCGTGGAAAAGTTGCGTTGGGAATGTTGGAGGATCTGGAGTCCGGCTGAGCGTCACTGCGAGCCGCACAAACTGCGACGTGGCCCGTGTTCGCCCCACAACGGTTCCGATATGGTGAGTAAACCCAAATAATCTCACTTTGGGTAGTGGTCTCGGAATTCTTACAGACGTCCGAATGATCGGAATGTGGAGAATGTACAGCTGAATAAATACTGTTAAACACTGTGTGTGTGTGTGTGTGTGTGTGTGTGTGTGTGTGTGTGTGTGTGTGTGTGTGTGTGGTACCAGTACATGAGTAAGTTCTGGTGTAGTGTCCCAGCTGCTGGTGCGGGTCAGGCGGTGTTGACCCGCTGGACGTGACACACCCGCCGTGATTTGTGCCCTTACATTAGTCCTCGATTTTTGCTGATTAAAAGTATTTATGATTAAACAAGTATTTTTAAAGTATTAATTTTAACATAGTTTAAGTGTATAACCTACATATCAATAAAATGGTGATGGTGGTGATGGTGTTGGTGGTGGTGTTGATGGTGGTGGTGTTGGAGGTAGTTGTGGTGGGCGCTTCAGTAATTACTGGGAATTCAAATCATCTCGCTTCGTACTTTTCAAGGATACAGGTGCACGTCCTTCGTTATGAACGCACAAATGACATAAATCACACACCATACTTGACGTTTAGTGCGTTTGTCCTTCATGTCCGTGTGTTTTTTACTTGCAGGGACTTTATAAATGTGTCCTCATCTGTAACACACTCGTGTTTACTGTCACATCCTTTGAAACGTGACGTGAGCGCTCGAGGAGCGCCGAGCCCGAGGTCACGTGATGTGGGCGTGGCGTGTGGGCGTGGCGCTACTGGGAGGAGTTACTGGGAGGGGGCTCGTGATGGTGTGTTTGGTCTGGGCTCGTCGATGGTGTGTTTGGTTTGGGCTCGTCGATGGTGTGTTTGGTCTGGGCTCGTCCATGGTGTGTTTGGTCTGGGCTCGTCCATGGTGTGTTTGGTCTGGGCTCGTCCATGGTGTGTTTGGTCTGGGCTCGTCCATGGTGTGTTTGGTCTGGGCTCGTCCATGGTTCAAGCTTCCGCTCCCACTGCGTTAATTTGCTTAGCAAATGCCACAAATATCCGAGCGTGTGGAGGGCCCGGTCAGCGCGCCCAGAACTGCTCTATAAATAAACGTGGGAGCTGTGTGTGCACTGGCGCTTCTCTGGCCTGCACCTTCTGATATGCGCTCGTTTAACTCAAGCTGAAATGTGTTTGGGAAGTGCAGTCTATCGGGCCTTCAGGAACAAGGACCGGGCTGTGATGGGGGGAACTTCAGCTCAGTTCTGGACACTGTTGTGCTAATAGATCTGCTTTGGGTGGGTAGGCCATCTTGCCCTGATTCCCAGGAGCTGAGGTACAGGACGCCCTGGTCAGAGACTTCCTGAAGCCCATTAGGGCCCTGAGCAGAGGGATAGCGCCCCCTGGAGGACGCAGCACACACAGCCCTGTCCCTGAGTCCTCTGGGGTAGTGCAGGTTTACACAGATGGACACACGAGTTCTCTCTGCTCTTCTCTCTGTTGTTCTGTCCTGTTTTTAATGCACTAACTGCTAAGTGCATTAAAACCCCAACACAACCCATAACAGCTGCTCCTGTGTGCTGGAGCTACCTGATCATAACCAGGCTGGTCAGATACGTCTCCATGTGCTCGACGTTACGCGTCCTCAGTGACGGTCTGGCCAACCAGCACCATCCACACTTACGACAGGCTGTGAGTTTGCCGGCCCTGTGTAGGACGCAGGAGCAGAGGGAGACGTCTCGTCCCTCTGGAGGACTGATGGTTGGACAACAAGCCTGCTGTCACCTCGCTGTGAAGGGGAAGACGAGGGACGTGTGTGAGAAAATGATCTGGACATGATAGACATGGTGAGGAGGATATATTCATGAGAGTGGGACCACTTATAGAGGAAATGAAGAGTGAGGGTGTGTGTGTGTGTGTGTGTGTGTGTATGTGTGTGTGTGTGTGTGTGTGTGTGTAGAGGAAGTGAAGAGTGAGGGTGTGTGTGTGTGTGTGTGTGTGTGTGTAGAGGAAGTTAAGAGTGAGGGTGTGTGTGTGTGTGTGTGTAGAGGAAGTGAAGAGGTGTGTGTGTGTGTAGAGGAAGTGAAGAGTGAGGGTGTGTGTGTGTGTGTGTGTGTGTGTGTGTGTGTGTGTGTAGAGGAAGTGAAGAGTGAGGGTGTGTGTGTGTGTGTAGAGGAAGTTAAGAGTGAGGGTGTGTGTGTGTGTGTGTGTGTGTGTGTGTGTAGAGGAAGTTAAGAGTGAGGGTGTGTGTGTGTGTAGAGGAAGTGAAGAGTGAGGGTGTGTGTGTAGAGGAAGTGAAGTGTGTGTGTGTGTGTGTGTGTGTGTGTAGAGGAAGTGAAGAGTGAGGGTGTGTGTGTGTGTAGAGGAAGTGAAGAGTGAGGGTGTGTGTGTGTAGAGGAAGTGAAGTGTGTGTGTGTGTGTGTGTGTGTGTGTGTGTGTGTGTGTGTGTGTGTGTGTGTGGAGGAAGTTAAGAGTGAGGGTGTGTGTGTGTGTAGAGGAAGTGAAGAGTGAGGGTGTGTGTGTAGAGGAAGTGAAGTGTGTGTGTGTGTGTGTGTGTGTGTGTGTGTGTGTAGAGGAAGTGAAGAGTGAGGGTGTGTGTGTGTGTAGAGGAAGTGAAGAGTGAGGGTGTGTGTGTGTAGAGGAAGTGAAGTGTGTGTGTGTGTGTGTGTGTGTGTGTGTGTGTGTGTGTGTGTGTGTGTGTGTGTGTGTGTGTGGAGGAAGTCAAGAGTGAGGGTGTGTGTGTATAGAGGAAGTGAAGAGTGAGGGTGTGTGTGTGTAGAGGAAGTGAAGAGTGAGGGTGTGTGTGTAGAGGAAGTGAAGTGTGTGTGTAGAGGAAGTGAAGAGTGAGGGTGTGTGTGTAGAGGAAGTGAAGTGTGAGGGTGTGTGTGTGTAGAGGAAGTGAAGTGTGTGTGTAGAGGAAGTGAAGTGTGTGTGTAGAGGAAGTGAAGAGTGAGGGTGTGTGTGTAGAGGAAGTGAAGTGTGAGGGTGTGTGTGTAGAGGAAGTGAAGTGTGAGGGTGTGTGTGTAGAGGAAGTGAAGTGTGTGTGTGTAGAGGAAGTGAAGAGTGAGGGTGTGTGTGTAGAGGAAGTGAAGTGTGAGGGTGTGTGTGTAGAGGAAGTGAAGTGTGAGGGTGTGTGTGTAGAGGAAGTGAAGTGTG
Source organism: Brachyhypopomus gauderio (assembly GCF_052324685.1). NCBI lineage: Eukaryota > Metazoa > Chordata > Actinopteri > Gymnotiformes > Hypopomidae > Brachyhypopomus > Brachyhypopomus gauderio. The sequence goes on from NC_135227.1 coordinate 20,994,485, forward strand.
TGTGTAGAGGAAGTGAAGAGTGAGGGTGTGTGTGTAGAGGAAGTGAAGTGTGAGGGTGTGTGTGTAGAGGAAGTGAAGTGTGAGGGTGTGTGTGTAGAGGAAGTGAAGAGTGAGGGTGTGTGTGTGTAGAGGAAGTGAAGTGTGAGGGTGTGTGTGTGTAGAGGAAGTGAAGTGTGTGTGTAGAGGAAGTGAAGAGTGAGGGTGTGTGTGTAGAGGAAGTGAAGTGTGAGGGTGTGTGTGTAGAGGAAGTGAAGTGTGTGTGTAGAGGAAGTGAAGAGTGAGGGTGTGTGTGTAGAGAAAGTGAAGTGTGAGGGTGTGTGTGTGTAGAGGAAGTGAAGTGTGTGTGTAGAGGAAGTGAAGAGTGAGGGTGTGTGTGTAGAGGAAGTGAAGTGTGAGGGTGTGTGTGTAGAGGAAGTGAAGTGTGAGGGTGTGTGTGTAGAGGAAGTGAAGTGTGTGTGTAGAGGAAGTGAAGAGTGAGGGTGTGTGTGTAGAGGAAGTGAAGTGTGAGGGTGTGTGTGTGTAGAGGAAGTGAAGTGTGAGGGTGTGTGTGTAGAGGAAGTGAAGTGTGTGTGTAGAGGAAGTGAAGAGTGAGGGTGTGTGTGTAGAGGAAGTGAAGTGTGAGGGTGTCTGTGTGTAGAGGAAGTGAAGTGTGTGTGTAGAGGAAGTGAAGAGTGAGGGTGTGTGTGTAGAGGAAGTGAAGTGTGAGGGTGTGTGTGTAGAGGAAGTGAAGTGTGTGTGTGTGTGTGTGTGTGTAGAGGAAGTGAAGAGGGGTGTGTGTGTGTGTGTAGAGGAAGTGAAGAGTGAGGGTGTGTGTGTGTAGAGGAAGTGAAGAGTGAGGGTGTGTGTGTGTAGAGGAAGTGAAGTGTGTGTGTGTGTGTAGAGGAAGTGAAGTGTGTGTGTGTGTGTAGAGGAAGTGAAGTGTGAGGGTGTGTGTGTAGAGGAAGTGAAGAGTGAGGGTGTGTGTGTAGAGGAAGTGAAGAGTGAGGGTGTGTGTGTGTGTAGAGGAAGTGAAGTGTGTGTGTGTGTGTGTGTGTAGAGGAAGTGAAGTGTGAGGGTGTGTGTGTAGAGGAAGTGAAGTGTGTGTGTAGAGGAAGTGAAGAGTGAGGGTGTGTGTGTAGAGGAAGTGAAGTGTGAGGGTGTGTGTGTGTAGAGGAAGTGAAGTGTGAGGGTGTGTGTGTGTGTAGAGGAAGTGAAGAGGGGTGTGTGTGTGTGTGTGTGTGTGTGTGTGTGTGTGTGTGTAGAGGAAGTGAAGTGTGAGGGTGTGTGTGTGTAGAGGAAGTGAAGAGTGAGGGTGTGTGTGTGTGTAGAGGAAGTGAAGTGTGAGGGTGTGTGTGTGTAGAGGACATAGTCCTTCCATGCACACGTACAAGATGCTACATGTCCATATTAGTGCAGTGGTCTTAACATGTACAGTGGTTCAGTGAATCATGCTGGTATCCATCAGCACATCCCGTGTGTTTGGGGAGGTGACCTGACCCTCCTACCTTAATCACTCTGGTTATGAACACCAGGTCCTGACTAGCTCTGATTGGCCTGTACCTGTCTGTGCTGCTAGCTCTGATTGGCCTGTACCTGTCTGTGCTGCTAGCTCTGATTGGCCTGTACCTGTCTGTGCTGTCCACAGTCATTACACATGCAGCAGTTTGTCTGTAAGTCAGCCAGGCATTAACAAAGGAACGTGTAAAATAGTCATGTCATTTTGAAGATTTGATCTGAACAGAATCCCTGGACAGAAGGTTCAGAAGGTTCAGAAGGTTCAGCTCTGTGGCCACATAGTTCTTCCTTCATGCCATCCTGACACATATTGTCCCAGTGTACTTAATACAGGCTTGAGTTAATTGCCACTGACAATAAACCAACAGTGTTAAATTCTCCTGTCTGTGTGTGTGTGTGTGTGTGTGTGTGTGTGTGTGTGTGTGTGTGTGTGTGTGTGTGTGTGTGTGTGTGTGTGTGTGTGTGTGTGTACGCACTTGTGCAAGCATGTTCTGGTTAGTTTGGTGTGACTGCTGACAGTTGGTTTTATCTCCAGTGGTTTCTATTTGAACGAGTAAGTTGTCTCTCTCTCTCCCTCCCTCCCTCTATCTCACTCTCTCTCCCTCCATCTCTCTCTCCCTCCCTCCCTCTATCTCACTCTCTCTCCCTCTCTCTCTCTCCCTCCATCTCTCTCTCCCTCCATCTCTCCCTCCCTCCCTCTATCTCACTCTCTCTCCCTCTCTCTCTCTCCCTCCATCTCTCTCTCCCTCCATCTCTCTCTCCCTCCCTCCCTCTATCTCACTCTCTCCCTCTCTCTCCCTCCCCCTCTCCCCTCCCTCTCTCTCTCCCTCCCCTCTCTCCCCTCTCCCCTCTCTCTCTCTCTCTCTCTCTCTCTCTCTCTCAGTGAGAGAGGGAGTGGGGGATGTTGGGCACAGTCAGAGTTGTTCTCTGTGCTGACACTTCTCCTCCCATGGATATAAAGCTGCCAGTGAGTGAGTGTGTGTGAGGGAGAGAGAGAGAGAGAGAGAGAGAGAGAGAGAGAGACAGAGAGAGAGAGAGAGAAATGGCGGGGTAGTCCCAGTCATGAGAAGGGACAGAGACAGGGCAAGAAGAAGAAGCAGGAAGAGTGAGAAGTGTGTGAGGACGTTGGGTGAGTGATGGTGAGTGTGTAGTGGAGACAGTAGTCTGCATTATTTCACTGTCCCTTCTGAAGGGCTTTGTGATCATGGTCACGCCCCCTGTGCTGTCATTGGCTAAGGGGTCACGCTGCACTTCATACAGTAGTGCAGAGAGACAGAAGGCAGAGAGACAGTAGGCCGGGTCAGCAGAGGACAGCTGGGGTCAGAGAAAGAGAAATGACGATGACCCCCTCATTTCTCCTCTCTTCTCTCTTTCCCTACGTAGATGTAGCAGCTGTGGTAGTTCTGATCTTCTTGTAGACGTATCTGGCCCTTTAAGAATCCTCATACGGTCACGTTTACTTCACTGAGTCACACAGTGTCTGATGTCCCTGAACCAATTACCTGCCTTAGTGCCGATCTGTAAAAGAGTCTGTGAATGTGTCTGTGAATGGGTCTGTAAAAAAGTCTGATTGAGTCTGTAAGTCTGCGATTGAGTCTGTAAGTCTGCGATTGAGTCTGTAAGTCTGCGGATGAGTCTGTAAGTCTGCGATTGAGTCTGTAAGTCTGCGGATGAGTGTAAGTCTGTGAATGAGTCTGTAAGTCTGTGATTGAGTGTTTCCTGCTCTGTTCCCACTGTGGTGAGGCATCAGCAACTTGTTCTGACATGCTACAGCAGCTGTGTGAGTGTGTGTGTGTGTGTGTGTGTGTGTGTGTGTGTGTGTGTGTGTGTGTGTGTGTGTGTGTGTGTGTGTGTGTGTGTGTGTGACAGTAGAAATGTTTTGTGGCCTGCAGGCAGCACATTCTGATGGGGAGCTCCCCTGTATCTCCAGGAGCAGATCTCAGACCTGCTCCTCTGATGGAGAGCTGACCTTCTCAGATCTGCTCCTCTGCCTCATCAGACACTTCCAGGCTTCCAGGCTGGGTCCGTACACACACACGAGTCTGTTATCATTTAAGGTTTGGATTAACCTGAATGTGCTGATGAGGGTTCTGGACCACCAGCCCCAGACGACATGTTGATGTCATAACGAGTGTCTCTGTCTGGAAGCCAAGCGAGACACTGAACACATTCCAGCCACAAAGGTCATTACATGTTCCAGTGTGTGTTTAGGGGGTGGAGCTAATGATAGTTTGTGCAGGACATTAAACAAGACACTCCAATTCTAATCCTATAATGATTGTGATTTGTATCCTGAAGATGTAGATGACCTGAAGACCTGATAGATGGGACAGTGGTCAGGACGGCAGACGGAGAGCTACACTTTGTGTTGTAACACTCTCCTCAGATCTGATTGGTGAGCTCACTTCCTGATCAGTGTAGAGAAGGAGGAAGTGACAGGACGTTGGCAGGAAGTGACGGAATCTCACAAGGGATTATTTGTGATGAAAACTGCTTTCACACTTAAGTGTTTTCAGTGTAAATGGGAGTAGTTGGCAGTGGTGTGTTTTAACGTCAACGTCAAATTTATTTATATAGTGATTTTCACAACACATGTTGTCACAAAGCAGCTTTACAATCGTATGGGTCCAGATCCCTAATGAGCCAAAGGCGACAGTGGTGAGGAAAAACTCCCTATGATGGTGGGGATTAGGAAGAAACCTTGGGAGAACCAAGACTCAGAAGGGAAGGGAAGCAGGCTAATCTATAGCAGCATAACTAAAGGGAGAGGTTCAGAGGTGACCACAGTCATGAGGGCTCACTGAGGCATTGCTTTCCAGTCAAGTCATTGTCATAACATAGTGTGATGCCATGACACAGCTGGATGACAGCATCAACATCGCAGATCACCAGAAATCTCACTTCATAGATGAGTGTCTTATGTGGACCAATGTGCATGTTAAATGGACAAATGTGTGAGATGACCCCTCATTCTCTGTCTGACACTCGGTGGTGTGTGTGTGTGTGAGTGTGTGAGTGAGTGAGTGTGTGTGTGTGTGTGTGTGTGTGTGTGTGTGTGTGTGTGTGTGTGTGTGTGTGTGTGTGTGTGTGTGTGTGTGTGTGTGTGTGTGTGTGTGTGTGAGTGAGTGTGTGTGTGTGTGTGTGTGTGTGTGTGTGTGTGTGTGTGTGTGTGTGTGTGTGTGTGTGTGTGTGTGTGTGTGTGTGTGGGAAAAGCTCTGTGCTCCCACCAGTTCTGCACATTTATGTCACAGAGTGAATCTACAAGGGGCCTTTATTCCATAGAATGACATCACTGTTCCTCTGACCGGGTGTGTGTGTGTGTATGTGAGAGAGAGAGAGAGTGTCAGAGAGAAAGAGAGAGAGAATACATCTTTCTGTGCATTTTAGGATCTCAACAGAGTAAGAGTAGAATGTATGGGCTGTGTTTTCTCTTTGTCTCTTGTTCTAATTTCTCTGCTCCATCTCTATATATATTTAATGTGTTGGATTTTCTTCTTTATTATGTGTGTCAGAATCTGGGATTTCTGAGACTAAAGAGTGCTGGTCTGGGATTTACAGATGTGACTGTTATAGATAGAGGGTGTTCACATTATAAATCCTAATGTTTAAAATTTAACTACATTATGTTTAACTGTATCACACTAACACCAGCGCTAACACACACGTGACCTGTGTTGAGTAGTAATCACACTAACGCCAGTGCTAGCACACACACGTGACCTGTGTTGAGGAGGAATCACACTAACGCCAGCGCTAGCACACACACGTGATCTGTGTTGTGGAGGAATCACACTAACGTCAGTGCTAGCACACACGTGACCTGTGTTGAGGAGGAATCACACTAACGTCAGTGCTAGCACACACACGTGACCTGTGTTGTAGAGGAATCACACTAACGCCAGCGCTAGCACACACACGTGATCTGTGTTGAGGAGGAATCACAATAACACCAGCGCTAGCACACACACGTGATCTGTGTTGAGGAGGAATCACACTAACACCAGCGCTAACACACACACGTGATCTGTGTTGAGGAAGAATCACACTAACACCAGCGCTAACACACACGTGACCTGTGTTGGGTAGTAATCACACTAACGCCAGCGCTAGCACACACACGTGACCTGTGTTGAGGAGGAATCACACTAACGTCAGTGCTAGCACACACACGTGACCTGTGTTGAGGAGGAATCACACTAATGCCAGCGCTAGCACACACACGTGATCTGTGTTGAGGAGGAATCACACTAATGCCAGCGCTAGCACACACACGTGATCTGTGTTGTGGAGGAATCACACTAACGTCAGTGCTAGCACACACGTGACCTGTGTTGAGGAGGAATCACACTAACGTCAGTGCTAGCACACACACGTGACCTGTGTTGTAGAGGAATCACACTAACGCCAGCGCTAGCACACACACGTGATCTGTGTTGAGGAGGAATCACAATAACACCAGCGCTAGCACACACACGTGATCTGTGTTGAGGAGGAATCACACTAACACCAGCGCTAACACACACACGTGATCTGTGTTGAGGAAGAATCACACTAACACCAGCGCTAACACACACGTGACCTGTGTTGGGTAGTAATCACACTAACGCCAGCGCTAGCACACACACGTGACCTGTGTTGAGGAGGAATCACACTAACGTCAGTGCTAGCACACACACGTGACCTTTGTTGTAGAGGAATCACACTAACGCCAGCGCTAGCACACACACGTGATCTGTGTTGAGGAGGAATCACAATAACACCAGCGCTAGCACACACACGTGATCTGTGTTGAGGAGGAATCACAATAACACCAGTGCTAGCACACACACGTGATCTGTGTTGAGGAAGAATCACACTAACACCAGCGCTAACACACACGTGACCTGTGTTGGGTAGTAATCACACTAACGCCAGCGCTAGCACACACACGTGACCTGTGTTGAGGAGGAATCACACTAACGTCAGTGCTAGCACACACACGTGACCTGTGTTGAGGAGGAATCACACTAATGCCAGCGCTAGCACACACACGTGATCTGTGTTGTGGAGGAATCACACTAACGTCAGTGCTAGCACACACGTGACCTGTGTTGTAGAGGAATCACACTAACGCCAGCGCTAGCACACACACGTGATCTGTGTTGAGGAGGAATCACAATAACACCAGCGCTAGCACACACACGTGATCTGTGTTGAGGAGGAATCACACTAACACCAGCGCTAGCACACACACGTGATCTGTGTTGAGGAAGAATCACACTAACACCAGCGCTAACACACACGTGACCTGTGTTGAGTAGTAATCACACTAACGCCAGCGCTAGCACACACACGTGACCTGTGTTGAGGAGGAATCACACTAACGTCAGTGCTAGCACACACACGTGACCTGTGTTGAGGAGGAATCACACTAACACCAGCGCTAGCACACACACGTGACCTGTGTTGAGGAGGAATCACACTAACGTCAGTGCTAGCACACACACGTGACCTGTGTTGTGGAGGAATCACACTAACGCCAGCGCTAGCACACACACGTGATCTGTGTTGAGGAGGAATCGCACTAACGCCAGCGCTAGCACACACACGTGACCTGTGTTGAGGAGGAATCACACTAACGCCAGCGCTAGCACACACACGTGATCTGTGTTGAGGAGGAATCACACTAACGCCAGCGCTAACACACACGTGATCTGTGTTGAGGAGGAATCGCACTAACGTCAGTGCTAGCACACACGCGTGACCTGTGTTGAGGAGGAATCACACTAACACCAGCGCTAACACACACGTGACCTGTGTTGTGGAGGAATCACACTAACGTCAGTGCTAGCACACACGTGACCTGTGTTGTGGAGGAATCACACTAACGCCAGCGCTAACACACACGTGACCTGTGTTGAGGAGGAATCACACTAACGTCAGTGCTAGCACACACGTGACCTGTGTTGTGGAGGAATCACACTAACGCCAGCGCTAACACACACGTGACCTGTGTTGTGAAGGAATCACACTAACGCCAGCGCTAGCACACACACGTGACCTGTGTTGTGGAGGAATCACACTAACACCAGCGCTAGCACACACACGTGACCTGTGTTGAGGAGGAATCACACTAACACCAGCGCTAGCACACACACGTGACCTGTGTTGAGCCAAGCATCACAGATCAGTCCTGAAGGGAAGTGTTGAGAACACTCCTTCAGGGCGGTGATTGGCTCGTTGGGTGTGTTGGGGGATGAGGTGGGAGCAGAGGATGATGGGAAGTCTCAGATACCCCGTGATGTTGGTCCAGCTCCATTAGCCACGACCTGCCTGCCATTCACCAGCGTGCACAGGAACCCACGGATCAACCGTCCAATTACATGCGAGATGGTCCCGCCCATTAACCCCCAGTCTTCCTGCTGCTCCAATCAACATGAACATTCATTACGTTTTTACACTCCACAACTGCTGAACGAGCAGTGATGACATTTCACTCTTAATTAAAATGATTTTGTAATGGATTTAATTTTAAGTGTTTGGAGTTTGGAATTTTTCCTCCACTGAATTTATACACTGAATACCTGATTATGGGCCTTTTTCCCGTTGTTTCATGAGCTGGTAGTGCCCTGTTAATGTCCTGTTAATGTCCTGGTAGTGCCCTGTTAATGTCCTGTTAATGCTCTGTTAAAGCCCTGTTAATTTCCTGTTAATGTCCTGGTAGTGTCCTGTTAATGCCCTGTTAATGTCCTGTTAATGCCCTGGTAGTGTCCTGTTAATGTCCTGGTAGTGTCCTGTTAATGCCCTGTTAATGTCCTGTTAATGCTCTGTTAAAGCCCTGTTAATTTCCTGTTAATGTCCTGGTAGTGTCCTGTTAATGTCCTGGTAGTGCCCTGTTAATGTCCTGTTAATGCCCTGTTAATGCCTGTTAATGTCCTGTTAATGCCCTGGTAGTGTCCTGTTAAGGCCCTGGTAGTGTCCTGTAAATGTCCTGGTTGTGCCCTGTTAATGCCCTGATAGTGTCCTGTTAATGCCCTGGTAGTGTCCTGTTAATGCCCTGTTAATGCCCTGGTAGTGTCCTGTTAATGCCCTGTTAATGCACTGGTAGTGTCCCGTTAATGCCCTGGTAGTGTCCTGTTAATGCCCTGGTAGTGTCCAGTTAATGTCCTGTTAATGCCCTGGTAGAGTCCAGGTAATGTCCTGTTAATGCCCTGGTAGTGTCCTGTTAATGCCCTGTTAATGCCGTGGTAGTGTCCTGTTAATGTCCTGTTAATGCCCTGGTAGTGTCCAGTTAATGTCCTGTTAATGCCCTGGTAGTGTCCTGTTAATGTCCTGTTAATGCCATGGTAGTGTCCTGTTAATGCCCTGGTAGTGTCCTGTTAATGCCCTGGTAGTGTCCTGTTAATGCCCTGTTAATATCCTGGTAGTGCCCTGTTAATGTCCTGGTAGTGCCCTGTTAATGTCCTGTTAATGCCCTGGTAGTGTCCTGTTAATGCCCTGTTAATGTCCTGGTAGTGCCCTTTTAATGTCCTGGTAGTGCCCTTTTAATGTCCTGGTAGTGCCCTGTTAATGTCCTGTTAATGCCCTGGTAGTGTCCTGTTAATGCCCTGTTAATGCCCTGGTAGTGTCCTGTTAATGTCCTGGTAGTGTCCTGGTAGTGTCCTGGTAGTGCCCTGTTAATGTCCTGGTAGTGCCCTATTAATGTACTGTTAATGTCCTGGTAGTGCCCTGTTAATGCCCTGTTAATGTCCTGGTAGTGCCCTGTTAATGTCCTGTTAATGTCCTGGTAGTGCCCTCTTAATGCCCTGTTAATGTCCTGGTAGTGCCCTGTTAATGTCCTGGTAGTGTCCTGTTAATGTCCTGGTAGTGTCCTGTTAATGCCCCCTTTAGTGCCCTGTTCCTCCTCGTGGTTAGTGCTGCAGGCTATTATCTTTGGCTCACTGTCACTCTCCTTCCACAGGTGTGTGTGTGGTGTGTGTGAAGCCCCCACCATCCGCCGGCCCAACCCCCCCCACGGACACCGCGCCTGCTCCCATGGAGAGGGATGATTTTCCCCCACCTCCCCCCCCACCCGATGGTGAGTCTGTCCTGCCCTCTGTGAGCTTCACGACAAACACTGCAGGTGGCGGTGACGTCCACGGCCCCGCTGTCACACCGCCAGTCCTGTGTTATGTCCTGCAGTCCTGTAGGAGGGCTGTGTCACCACTGAGGGGCTTTGGGGGCCCTGAAAGATGGAGTGTGGGAGAGAAAAGGAATGACACTACGAATGTAGAGGAGGAATAGAAAAACAGAACACACACACACACACACACACGTAACAGAAAAAATGCAGCTAAATTAGAAAACTGAGAGATTTTGATTGTACAACAGTAAAATCAAGCCAACTAGAGATTGTGTGTGCGTGTGTGTGCGTGCGTGTGTGTGCGTGTGTGTGCGTGCATGTGTATGCGTGCGTGTGCGTGCGTGTGTGTGTGTGCATGTGTGTGCGTGCATGCGTGTGCGTGCGTGCGTGTATGTGCGTGAGCGTGTGTGTGTGTGAGCGTGTGTGTGTGTGAGCGTGTGTGTGTGAGCGTGTGTGTGTGTGTGTGTGTGTGTGTGTGTGTGTGTGTGTGTGAGAGATGGGATAAAGAGTATGTAGTAAATGTAGTAAGGGGAACAGAAAGCCCTGACTACATGGCCATAAAGAAACACTGATGTTACACGGACAAAACCTTACAGTGCGACTGGTTGTCATGGTGATGCTGGGGTCAGAAGGTGACCTACAGTGGCCAACGTGGTGTAGCAGAATGGAGGAGAGAAGAACAGATTACACATTGTGTGATGAATGACCCCCCCCCCCCCCCCTCAAACGAGACAGGCCGGTCCAGGACTCCGCCCTGCTCACAGGGCTCAGACTCTCTGGGCCAGACCGACACACACTGCCTCTCTCGTCTGCTTGAGAAGACCTCGCTGGACAGAACGTGACCTCTGAGGAGATTGTGGTGACGTCACATTAGACCTGTGTGTAAGTGACTGTTAGGGAGTGTATTGAGGTGAGTGTGTAAATGAGGGTTAGGAAGTGTACTGAGGTGAGTGTGTAGGGAGTGTTAGGGAGTGTATTGAGGTGAGTGTGTAGGGAGTGTTAGGGAGTGTACTGAGGTGAGTGTGTAGGGAGTGTTAGGGAGTGTACTGAGGTGAGTATGTAAATGAGTGTTAGGGAGTGTACTGAGGTGAGTGTGTAGGGAGTGTTAGGGAGTGTATTGAGGTGAGTGTAAATGAGTGTTAGGGAGTGTACTGAGGTGAGTATGTAAATGAGTGTTAGGGAGTGTACTGAGGTGAGTGTGTAGGGAGTGTTAGGGAATGTACTGAGGTGAGTGTAAATGAGGGTTAGGGAGTGTACTGAGGTGAGTGTGTAGGGAGTGTTAGGGAGTGTACTGAGGTGAGTGTGTAAATGAGGGTTAGGGAGTGTACTGAGGTGAGTGTGTAGGGAGTGTACTGAGGTGAGTGTGTAGGGAGTGTTAGGGAGTGTACTGAGGTGAGTGTGTAGGGCAGGGGTCACCAAAGTGGTGCCATGTCGCCCGTGAGGATGTTATGAGTCGCCCGCGGGCTTGTTTTAAAAACAGCTCACTATATTGCCATGCACCAAAGCGCTGCATCGTTTATGTTTTTGCTGCTATTAGCGATTGTCCGCGGTTGCTAGCGGTCTTCCCGCTTAGCAATTGACATGCGCACATGAACCCAATACCCCCCCCCCCCCCCCCCCCCCGCTCAACAACTTTCTTTCTGGTAGCCCTCCGCAATAATTGGTATCCAAGAAGTAGCTCCCAACTTCAAAAAGGTTGGTGACCCCTGGTGTAGGGAGTGTTAGGGAGTGTACTGAGGTGAGTGTGCCAAGCAGGACTCATTTGCACTACTTCAGTCAGGTGGACTCTGTCCTCAAACAGTTATTCAGTAGTTGTTCAGTAGTTTAGTGGTTACTCAGTAGTACATGTTGGGTCTCCATACCCGCGGTCACATCATAACTGTGTGAAGACTGCACACTCTCTGCTCTCTCATCCAATGTGGGGAGGGGGTGTCAACACAAACCTCATGGACAATGACTGGGCTTTGTTCCAGCTGTAAACACACTTCAGCTTTCTGTTCTGTAACTCTGTAGAGTACTGAGGGCCTGTCTCAGCTGTGCTAGGAAGTAGAACACAGCACAAATGTGGACAAGCTGGAGGTGACTCAGGACCGGACTGCTCACTGAAACCTCTGTGCTTGATTAACTGTTCTAATGAAACCTCTGTGCTCCATTAACTGTTCTACTGAAACCTCTGTGCTCCATTAACTGTTCTACTGAAACCTCTGTGCTCCATTAACTGTTCTACTGAAACCTCTGTGCTCCATTAACTATTCTACTGAAGCCTCTGTGCTCTATTAACTGTTCTACTGAAACCTCTGTGCTCAATTAACTGTTCTACTGAAACCTCTGTGCTCCATTAACTGTTCTACTGAAACCTCTGTGCTCCATTAACTATTCTACTGAAGCCTCTGTGCTCTATTAACTGTTCTACTGAAGCCTCTGTGCTAGATGAACTGTGGTGCAGTGGTGCATGTGACAACTGATGCACTTTCCTTTAATGAATATTTAAACTCAGACCTTTGTTTAACACACACTTGGTGCTGTGTGTGTGTGTGTGTGTGTGTGTGTGTGTGTGTGTGTGTGTGTGTGTGAGGGAGTGAGGCATGCCCTTAGTCCTAAGAACATCCTTTCAAATCTCTACTGCTGCTATAACCATGGCCAACCATGACCTTTGACCCTGACTCCTCCAGGTGTTCTCAGGCTGTTGTGGGATGGGTTGTTTATGCGGGTGCACTGGTTTATATACTGGTTTATTGCAGTTTGCTGGTGGGCTGTTTCACACCTGGATGATCCTTCAGCTGTGTCCTCATAATGGATTAGCATTTTCCATCCAAATTTTCCACCACCTAAAAAACCCACACAAGATAACCCTAACCTAATATAAACCCACATAAGATAAACACACCTAATATAAACCCACTTAATATAAACACACTTAATATAAACACACTTAATATAAACACACCTAATATAAACACACCTAATATAAACACACCTATATAAACACACCTAATTAAATTAAATTAAATTGTGCCATATTTTGTCAATTGTGATTTTTACACCCCAATCGAAATTTGTCCTCCGCTTTTAACCCATCTGTGCAGTCAGAACACACAAACACACACACACTAGTGATTAACTAGGGGGCTGTGGATCACACGTGCCCAGAGCGGTGGGCAGCCCTAGCCCGGCGCCCGGGGAGCAGTTGGAGTTAGGTGCCTTGCTCAAGGGTACCTCAGTCATGGCCTGTCTGGGAATCGAACCCACAACCCTCCGGTCACAAGACCAGTTCCCTAACCGCCAGGCCATGACTGCCCCTATATAATATAAACACACCTAATATAAACACACCTAATATAAACACACCTCTCTCTCTTCCACTGCTTCCTCTCCTCCCTCTCATCATGTTCTCATCTACTCTGTCCAAACTGTCACTCATTCCTTCAACAAAAGAAGATGATTCTTCTTAGTCCAGCCGTGGTACCTGCCTGCTGGTGCGTGTGGTGATAGTGCACCATGCCCTTACAGTGCTGGACAACACCAGGATTAAAGGAGCTCCGCCCCCATTATAGGCCCAGTCAGGATCACAGACTCCTCTGGAGAATAACCACAGCCCTGCTGACATCCAGACTCTGAGGATTTGTGATGTTCACTTCAACCTGAAGCTGCTCTCACACTCTTCAGTGATGCAAAACCCACCAACAATGTATTTACAAGCAGCATCAGAAAATAGTAAAGACATATTTCCTGCATAATTGACATTATTAGTCACAGACTAAGAGCAAGTCACACACCAGACGTGGTCATCCATGTTGTTTCTAGCTATGATTTGAACTTTCCCAATAGCAGAGGGCTTTGGGGAAACTCGTCCCTGTTCCTGTTACCACTCCATTTCCTGTATGCCTGATTCTGTTTCCTCTCTCTGCATACCTCATGTCTGCATGTCCTCCGGGTGATCTGGGTTTGTTTCAAGCTGCTTTCCTGGGCAGCGCTGAACTGTTCACTGAAGCTCAACCTAACTGTACATCGTTTGTCATTTCTTGTACACAAAGGCAGTGAAAGATAATGTCTCTCCTGGCGGGTTAAATGCACGTGTTAAAGTGTTCAGCTGTGTGAATGAAAGGCAGTGCAGATGTCTGGCAGCTGTATTGAGCCTGGGAGGCGTGTGGTGGACTGTTTGAAAAGGGCCATTTCCTGTGGATGCACAGAGCCTGTCTCTCTCTCTCCTCTTACCCCGGGGCTTCTTATTGGCTGTGTTGTCCAAAGCAGCTGCAGCTAATGTAGGTGGAGGAGAGATGAACACCACCCACATGTGCTGGGTCCACCCTGCAAATTACAGACGTGTCCAATCCTGTCGTTTCCTTTAGAAGGGCGGTTCACATGTCCAAAGTACCACTGTGGTAGAAGTGGTGTCAGAAATAGCTACAGCCCAGCAGGGAGGGGGGTGACTGACACACACACACACACACACACACACACACACACACACACACACACACACACACACACACACATTCCTGCCATTCTGTCCTACACTCTTCACATTTGGAGTTGTTACGTGTTACTGTCAAAGAGCTGAAGAATGCCTGTGTTAGAAGCATACTTACTCTATAATAATAATAACAGGCCCGTGCAGGTGGATCATATATACAGTTCTCTTCTTTAGTACGGCTGAGAAGCATTGAATGTTCCAGATACAGGATCTGTTTGAAACACAGGGGCAGACACACACCACACCCCCCCCCCCCCCCCCCCCTGCAGGGCCACCCCCCCTGAGCTTGGGCAGATCCTCCTTACCTGGGAACGTATTTAAAAACAGAAGGATTATAGCCAGATGTATGGGGCAATAAATCTAAGTTATACACAGTTGTATTATTCTTCAGCCAATCAGTGTGGCCAGACCTACAGCTACAGTGTTTTTCAACCAATCAGAACGTGTGGGCGGACCTAACTTGCTCCACTCCCTCCCTGTCTTTTAGATGATGAAGAGGAAGGTTTGTGCTTTGAGTTTGATGACAGCGCTGATGAAGCCCCGGAGGCAGACCGCCCTCTGCCGGACCCTCCCACACAGGACTGTGGTCCTCCCCACCAGCAGGGGGCAGCAGCATCAGCTCCTCTAGGTGCTCCCTGGCCCTCCCTGTCAGATATAGACGCTCCAGAGAGCAGACGTGACCCACGCTCACTGAGCTCAGAGGACGCAGAGGCCGATCTGCCACGCCCACCTCCCAACTGCCCCGCCCCAAAAGCCCCCTCATCCACGCCTGATGCCCCTGATGGGGATTTACCTCCACCCCCTGAAGAGGCCCTGACTCTGGGCTGGTCAGATGTTGCTCCAGGCCTGGTTCCTCACCTGCCTCCACCTCCAGAGGACTTCACCATTCCATCAGCTCAAGCAGGTAGGACGACCATCCTAGGGTCTCAGGGTGAACGATTTATAGTGTTTCTTTCTGTGAAACAGAAGCTGTTTAAACTCCTCCTGCGTGAGGAGTGACCCGGTCTAATTAGTGCTTGATTTGGGCTACTAGGGTGCAGCTCCTTGAGTGTGGCGTCTGGCACAACTCCCTCCCAGCCTAAAGTCAGTCCGTACTCCGTGATTGACATCGCCCCCATCCAGCAGCAGGTGTGTCAGCAGAGCCCGCCTCTTTCCCCTTCGCCATCCAATGGGAATGAGGGGGAGTTCCAGGAAGTACCCAGCAGCCCCAGCGTCCCGTCGGGCTACTCGGTGCCCGTCCCCTGCGGCTATGCCACGCCCTCCAGCGTGCCCATCATCACGCCCACGTACAGCACGCCCGTAATCCTGCGCCACCTCTCTGTGGACGAGGACGGTAAAGAACAAACGCTTCTCCCTCCCCCCCGTTCCCTCTCCTGCTTTGGGGTTTGTAGTTGTGGTGTTTTGGTATTTTGGAGATTAGGGTTACTGCCAGCGTTGTCCTTGCAAACTCGATTTGCATATCTATTTACTTCTCACTGTGTGTTTCTCTCTCTCTCTCTCTCTCTCTCTCTCTCTCTCTCTCTCTCTCTCTCTCTCTCTCTCTCTCTCTCTTATCACCTTCCTCTTTTTTGTTCTGTGACCTTCTGAAGATTTTACCATAAGGACCCTGGCTGACGCTCTCCTGTTTCACCAGTGTGTCAGTTTGTTAGTGTGTCAGTGTATTTGTGTGTTAATGTGTCAGTGTATTAGTGTGTCAGTATGTTAGCGTGTCAGTGTGTTACTGTGTCAGTGTGTTAGTGTGTTCCTAAGCATGGTTCTTCACCTGTGTGTTAGTGTGGTCCTAGGTGTGGTTCTTCTTCAGTGTGTTAGTGTGGTCCTAGGTGAGGTTCTTCTCCAGTGTGTTAGTGTGGTCCTAGGTGAGGTTCTTCACCAGTGTGTTAGTGTGTTAGTGTGGTCCTAGGTGAGGTTCTTCTCTAGTGTGTTAGTGTGGTCCTAGGTGAGGTTCTTCTCCAGTGTGTTAGTGTGGTCCTAGGTGTGGTTCTTCACCAGTGTGTTAGTGTGGTCCTAGGTGAGGCTCTTCTCCAGTGTGTTAGTGTGGTCCTAGGTGAGGCTCTTCTCTAGTGTGTTAGTGTGGTCCTAGGTGAGGTTCTTCTCTAGTGTGTTAGTGTGGTCCTAGGTGAGGTTCTTCTCCAGTGTGTTAGTGTGGTCCTAGGTGTGGTTCTTCTCCAGTGTGTTAGTGTGGTCCTAGGTGAGGTTCTTCACCAGTGTGTTAGTGTGGTCCTAGGTGAGGTTCTTCACCAGTGTGTTAGTTTGTTAGTGTGGTCCTAGGTGTGGTTCTTCTCCAGTGTGTTAGTGTGGTCCTAGGTGAGGTTCTTCTCCAGTGTGTTAGTGTGGTCCTAAGCATGGTTCCTCTCCAGTGTGTTAGTGTGGTCCTAGGTGAGGTTCTTCACCAGTGTGTTAGTGTGGTCCTACGTGAGGTTCTTCTCCAGTGTGTTAGTGTGGTCCTAGGTGAGGTTCTTCACCAGTGTGTTAGTGTGTTAGTGTGGTCCTAGGTGAGGTTCTTCTCCAGTGTGTTAGTGTGGTCCTAGGTGAGGTTCTTCTCTAGTGTGTTAGTGTGGTCCTAGGTGAGGTTCTTCTCCAGTGTGTTACTGTGTTAGTGTGGTCCTAGGTGAGGTTCTTCATCAGTGTGTTAGTATGGTCCTACGTGAGGTTCTTCTCCAGTGTGTTAGTGTGGTCCTAGGTGAGGTTCTTCACCAGTGTGTTAGTGTGTTAGTGTGGTCCTAGGTGAGGTTCTTCTCCAGTGTGTTAGTGTGGTCCTAGGTGAGGTTCTTCTCTAGTGTGTTAGTGTGGTCCTAGGTGTGGTTCTTCACCAGTGTGTTAGTGTGGTCCTAGGTGTGGTTCTTCTCCAGTGTGTTAGTGTGTTAGTGTGGTCCTAGGTGAGGTTCTTCTCTAGTGTGTTAGTGTGGTCCTAGGTGAGGTTCTTCACCAGTGTGTTAGTGTGGTCCTACGTGAGGTTCTTCTCCAGTGTGTTAGTGTGGTCCTAGGTGAGGTTCTTCACCAGTGTGTTAGTGTGTTAGTGTGGTCCTAGGTGTGGTTCTTCTCCAGTGTGTTGGTGTGTTAGTGTGGTCCTAGGTGAGGTTCTTCTCCAGTGTGTTAGTGTGGTCCTAGGTGAGGTTCTTCTCTAGTGTGTTCGTGTGGTCCTAGGTGAGGTTCTTCACCAGTGTGTTAGTGTGGTCCTAGGTGTGGTTCTTCACCAGTGTGTTAGTGTGGTCCTAGGTGTGGTCCTAGGTGAGGTTCTTCACCAGTGTGTTCGTGTGGTCCTAGGTGAGGTTCTTCTCTAGTGTGTTAGTGTGGTCCTAGGTGAGGTTCTTCACCAGTGTGTTAGTGTGGTCCTAGGTGTGGTTCTTCTCTAGTGTATTAGTGTGGTTCTAGGTGAGGGTCTTCTCTAGTGTGTTAGTGTGGTCCTAGGTGAGGTTCTTCTCCAGTGTGTTAGTGTGGTCCTAGGTGAGGTTCTTCTCCAGTGTGTTAGTGTGGTCCTAGGTGAGGTTCTTCACCAGTGTGTTAGTTTGTTAGTGTGGTCCTAGGTGTGGTTCTTCTCCAGTGTGTTAGTGT
Source organism: Brachyhypopomus gauderio (assembly GCF_052324685.1). Lineage (NCBI taxonomy): Eukaryota > Metazoa > Chordata > Actinopteri > Gymnotiformes > Hypopomidae > Brachyhypopomus > Brachyhypopomus gauderio. The sequence goes on from NC_135227.1 coordinate 21,012,106, forward strand.
GGTCCTAGGTGAGGTTCTTCACCAGTGTGTTAGTGTGTTAGTGTGGTCCTAGGTGAGGTTCTTCACCAGTGTGTTAGTGTGGTCCTAGGTGTGGTTCTTCTCCAGTGTGTTAGTGTGTTAGTGTGGTCCTAGGTGAGGTTCTTCACCAGTGTGTTAGTGTGTTAGTGTGGTCCTAGGTGAGGTTCTTCTCTAGTGTGTTAGTGTGTTAGTGTGGTCCTAGGTGAGGTTCTTCACCAGTGTGTTAGTGTGGTCCTAGGTGAGGTTCTTCACCAGTGTGTTAGTGTGTTAGTGTGGTCCTAGGTGTGGTTCTTCTCCAGTGTGTTGGTGTGTTAGTGTGGTCCTAGGTGAGGTTCTTCTCCAGTGTGTTAGTGTGGTCCTAAGCATGGTTCTTCTCCAGTGTGTTAGTGTGTTAGTGTGGTCCTAGGTGTGGTTCTTCTCCAGTGTGTTAGTGTGGTCCTAGGTGTGGTTCTTCTCCAGTGTGTTAGTGTGGTCCTAGGTGAGGTTCTTCACCAGTGTGTTAGTGTGGTCCTAGGTGAGGTTCTTCACCAGTGTGTTAGTTTGTTAGTGTGGTCCTAGGTGTGGTTCTTCTCCAGTGTGTTAGTGTGGTCCTAGGTGAGGTTCTTCTCCAGTGTGTTAGTGTGGTCCTAAGCATGGTTCCTCTCCAGTGTGTTAGTGTGGTCCTAGGTGAGGTTCTTCACCAGTGTGTTAGTGTGGTCCTAGGTGTGGTTCTTCTCCAGTGTGTTACTGTGTTAGTGTGGTCCTAGGTGAGGTTCTTCATCAGTGTGTTAGTATGGTCCTACGTGAGGTTCTTCTCCAGTGTGTTAGTGTGGTCCTAGGTGAGGTTCTTCACCAGTGTGTTAGTGTGTTAGTGTGGTCCTAGGTGAGGTTCTTCTCCAGTGTGTTAGTGTGGTCCTAGGTGAGGTTCTTCTCTAGTGTGTTAGTGTGGTCCTAGGTGTGGTTCTTCACCAGTGTGTTAGTGTGGTCCTAGGTGTGGTTCTTCTCCAGTGTGTTAGTGTGTTAGTGTGGTCCTAGGTGAGGTTCTTCTCTAGTGTGTTAGTGTGGTCCTAGGTGTGGTTCTTCACCAGTGTGTTAGTGTGGTCCTAGGTGTGGTTCTTCTCCAGTGTGTTAGTTTGTTAGTGTGGTCCTAGGTGTGGTTCTTCTCCAGTGTGTTAGTGTGGTCCTAGGTGAGGTTCTTCACCAGTGTGTTAGTGTGTTAGTGTGGTCCTAGGTGAGGTTCTTCACCAGTGTGTTAGTGTGGTCCTAGGTGTGGTTCTTCTCCAGTGTGTTAGTGTGTTAGTGTGGTCCTAAGCATGGTTCTTCTCCAGTGTGTTAGTGTGGTCCTAGGTGTGGTTCTTCTCCAGTGTGTTAGTGTGTTAGTGTGGTCCTAGGTGAGGTTCTTCACCAGTGTGTTAGTGTGTTAGTGTGGTCCTAGGTGAGGTTCTTCTCTAGTGTGTTAGTGTGTTAGTGTGGTCCTAGGTGAGGTTCTTCACCAGTGTGTTAGTGTGGTCCTAGGTGAGGTTCTTCACCAGTGTGTTAGTGTGTTAGTGTGGTCCTAGGTGTGGTTCTTCTCCAGTGTGTTGGTGTGTTAGTGTGGTCCTAGGTGAGGTTCTTCTCCAGTGTGTTAGTGTGGTCCTAAGCATGGTTCTTCTCCAGTGTGTTAGTGTGTTAGTGTGGTCCTAGGTGTGGTTCTTCTCCAGTGTGTTAGTGTGGTCCTAGGTGTGGTTCTTCTCCAGTGTGTTAGTGTGGTCCTAGGTGAGGTTCTTCACCAGTGTGTTAGTGTGGTCCTAGGTGAGGTTCTTCACCAGTGTGTTAGTTTGTTAGTGTGGTCCTAGGTGTGGTTCTTCTCCAGTGTGTTAGTGTGGTCCTAGGTGAGGTTCTTCTCCAGTGTGTTAGTGTGGTCCTAAGCATGGTTCCTCTCCAGTGTGTTAGTGTGGTCCTAGGTGAGGTTCTTCACCAGTGTGTTAGTGTGGTCCTAGGTGTGGTTCTTCTCCAGTGTGTTACTGTGTTAGTGTGGTCCTAGGTGAGGTTCTTCATCAGTGTGTTAGTATAGTCCTACGTGAGGTTCTTCTCCAGTGTGTTAGTGTGGTCCTAGGTGAGGTTCTTCACCAGTGTGTTAGTGTGTTAGTGTGGTCCTAGGTGAGGTTCTTCTCCAGTGTGTTAGTGTGGTCCTAGGTGAGGTTCTTCTCTAGTGTGTTAGTGTGGTCCTAGGTGTGGTTCTTCACCAGTGTGTTAGTGTGGTCCTAGGTGTGGTTCTTCTCCAGTGTGTTAGTGTGTTAGTGTGGTCCTAGGTGAGGTTCTTCTCTAGTGTGTTAGTGTGGTCCTAGGTGAGGTTCTTCACCAGTGTGTTAGTGTGGTCCTACGTGAGGTTCTTCTCCAGTGTGTTAGTGTGGTCCTAGGTGAGGTTCTTCACCAGTGTGTTAGTGTGTTAGTGTGGTCCTAGGTGTGGTTCTTCTCCAGTGTGTTGGTGTGTTAGTGTGGTCCTAGGTGAGGTTCTTCTCCAGTGTGTTAGTGTGGTCCTAGGTGAGGTTCTTCTCTAGTGTGTTCGTGTGGTCCTAGGTGAGGTTCTTCACCAGTGTGTTAGTGTGGTCCTAGGTGTGGTTCTTCACCAGTGTGTTAGTGTGGTCCTAGGTGTGGTCCTAGGTGAGGTTCTTCACCAGTGTGTTCGTGTGGTCCTAGGTGAGGTTCGTCTCCAGTGTGTTAGTGTGTTAGTGTGGTCCTAGGTGAGGTTCTTCTCTAGTGTGTTAGTGTGGTCCTAGGTGAGGTTCTTCACCAGTGTGTTAGTGTGGTCCTAGGTGTGGTTCTTCTCTAGTGTATTAGTGTGGTTCTAGGTGAGGTTCTTCTCTAGTGTGTTAGTGTGGTCCTAGGTGAGGTTCTTCTCCAGTGTGTTAGTGTGGTCCTAGGTGAGGTTCTTCTCCAGTGTGTTAGTGTGGTCCTAGGTGAGGTTCTTCACCAGTGTGTTAGTTTGTTAGTGTGGTCCTAGGTGTGGTTCTTCTCCAGTGTGTTAGTGTGGTCCTAGGTGAGGTTCTTCACCAGTGTGTTAGTGTGTTAGTGTGGTCCTAGGTGAGGTTCTTCACCAGTGTGTTAGTGTGGTCCTAGGTATGGTTCTTCTCCAGTGTGTTAGTGTGTTAGTGTGGTCCTAAGCATGGTTCTTCTCCAGTGTGTTAGTGTGGTCCTAGGTGTGGTTCTTCTCCAGTGTGTTAGTGTGTTAGTGTGGTCCTAGGTGAGGTTCTTCACCAGTGTGTTAGTGTGTTAGTGTGGTCCTAGGTGAGGTTCTTCTCTAGTGTGTTAGTGTGTTAGTGTGGTCCTAGGTGAGGTTCTTCACCAGTGTGTTAGTGTGGTCCTAGGTGAGGTTCTTCACCAGTGTGTTAGTGTGTTAGTGTGGTCCTAGTTGTGGTTCTTCTCCAGTGTGTTGGTGTGTTAGTGTGGTCCTAGGTGAGGTTCTTCTCCAGTGTGTTAGTGTGGTCCTAAGCATGGTTCTTCTCCAGTGTGTTAGTGTGTTAGTGTGGTCCTAGGTGTGGTTCTTCTCCAGTGTGTTAGTGTGGTCCTAGGTGAGGTTCTTCACCAGTGTGTTGGTGTGGTCCTAGGTGTGGTTCTTCTCCAGTGTGTTAGTGTGTTAGTGTGGTCCTACGTGAGGTTCTTCTCCAGTGTGTTAGTGTGGTCCTAGGTGAGGTTCTTCACCAGTGTGTTAGTTTGTTAGTGTGGTCCTAGGTGTGGTTCTTCTCCAGTGTGTTAGTGTGGTCCTAGGTGAGGTTCTTCACCAGTGTGTTAGTGTGGTCCTAGGTGAGGTTCTTCACCAGTGTGTTAGTGTGGTCCTAGGTGTGGTTCTTCTCCAGTGTGTTAGTGTGTTAGTGTGGTCCTAAGCATGGTTCTTCTCCAGTGTGTTAGTGTGGTCCTAGGTGTGGTTCTTCTCCAGTGTGTTAGTGTGTTAGTGTGGTCCTAGGTGAGGTTCTTCTCCAGTGTGTTAGTGTGTTAGTGTGGTCCTAAGTGAGGTTCTTCTCTAGTGTGTTAGTGTGGTCCTAGGTGAGGTTCTTCACCAGTGTGTTAGTGTGGTCCTACGTGAGGTTCTTCTCCAGTGTGTTAGTGTGGTCCTAGGTGAGGTTCTTCACCAGTGTGTTAGTGTGTTAGTGTGGTCCTAGGTGTGGTTCTTCTCCAGTGTGTTGGTGTGTTAGTGTGGTCCTAGGTGAGGTTCTTCTCCAGTGTGTTAGTATGGTCCTAAGCATGGTTCTTCTCCAGTGTGTTAGTGTGTTAGTGTGGTCCTAGGTGAGGTTCTTCACCAGTGTGTTAGTGTGGTTCTAGGTGAGGTTCTTCACCAGTGTGTTAGTGTGGTCCTAGGTGTGGTTCTTCTCCAGTGTGTTAGTGTGTTAGTGTGGTCCTAGGTGAGGTTCTTCTCCAGTGTGTTAGTGTGGTCCTAGGTGTGGTTCTTCTCCAGTGTGTTAGTGTGGTCCTAGGTGAGGTTCTTCTCTAGTGTGTTAGTGTGTTAGCGTGGTCCTAGATGAGGTTCTTCTCCAGGGTGTTAGTGTGGTCCTAGGTGAGGTTCTTCTCTAGTGTGTTAGTGTGGTCTTAGGTGTGTTTCTTCTCCAGTGTGTTAGTGTGGTCCTAGGTGTGTTTCTTCTCCAGTGTGTTAGTGTGGTCCTAGGTGAGGTTCTTCTCTAGTGTGTTAGTGTGGTCCTAGGTGAGGTTCTTCTCCAGTGTGTTAGTGTGGTCCTAGGTGTGGTTCTTCACCAGTGTGTTAGTGTGTTAGTGTGGTCCTATGTGTGGTTCTTCTCCAGTGTGTTAGTGTGGTCCTAAGCATGGTTCTTCTCCAGTGTGTTAGTGTGGTCCTAGGTGTGGTTCTTCACCAGTGTGTTAGTGTGGTCCTAGGTGAGGTTCTTCTCCAGTGTGTTAGTGTGGTCCTAGGTGTGGTTCTTCTGCAGTGTGTTAGTGTGGTCCTAGGTGTGGTTCTTCTCCAGTGTGTTAGTGTGGTCCTAGGTGAGGTTCTTCTCTAGTGTGTTAGTGTGTTAGTGTGGTCCTAGGTGAGGTTCTTCTCTAGTGTGTTAGTGTGGTCCTAGGTGAGGTTCTTCTCCAGTGTGTTAGTGTGGTCCTAGGTGTGGTTCTTCACCAGTGTGTTAGTGTGTTAGTGTGGTCCTAGGTGTGGTTCTTCTCCAGTGTGTTAGTGTGGTCCTAAGCATGGTTCTTCTCCAGTGTGTTAGTGTGGTCCTAGGTGTGGTTCTTCACCAGTGTGTTAGTGTGGTCCTAGGTGAGGTTCTTCACCAGTGTGTTAGTGTGGTCCTAGGTGTGGTTCTTCTCCAGTGTGTTAGTGTGTTAGTGTGGTCCTAGGTGAGGTTCTTCTCTAGTGTGTTAGTGTGGTCCTAGGTGAGGTTTTTCACCAGTGTGTTAGTGTGGTCCTAGGTGTGGTTCTTCTCCAGTGTGTTAGTGTGGTCCTAGGTAAGGTTCTTCTCTAGTGTGTTAGTGTGTTAGCGTGGTCCTAGATGAGGTTCTTCTCCAGGGTGTTAGTGTGGTCCTAGGTGAGGTTCTTCTCTAGTGTGTTAGTGTGGTCTTAGGTGAGGTTCTTCACCAGTGTGTTAGTGTGGTCCTAGGTGTGGTTCTTCTCCAGTGTGTTAGTGTGGTCCTAGGTGAGGTTCTTCTCTAGTGTGTTAGTGTGGTCCTAGGTGAGGTTCTTCTCCAGTGTGTTAGTGTGGTCCTAGGTTTGGTTCTTCACCAGTGTGTTGGTGTGGTCCTAGGTGAGGTTCTTCTCCAGTGTGTTAGTGTGGTCCTAGGTGAGGTTCTTCTCCAGTGTGTTAGTGTGGTCCTAGGTGAGGTTCTTCACCAGTGTGTTAGTTTGTTAGTGTGGTCCTAGGTGTGGTTCTTCTCCAGTGTGTTAGTGTGGTCCTAGGTGAGGTTCTTCACCAGTGTGTTAGTGTGGTCCTAGGTGAGGTACTTCACCAGTGTGTTAGTGTGGTCCTAGGTGTGGTTCTTCTTCAGTGTGTTAGTGTGTTAGTGTGGTCCTAAGCATGGTTCTTCTCCAGTGTGTTAGTGTGGCCCTAGGTATGGTTCTTCTCCAGTGTGTTAGTGTGGTCCTAGGTGAGGTTCTTCTCCAGTGTGTTAGTGTGGTCCTAGGTGAGGTTCTTCTCTAGTGTGTTAGTGTGGTCCTAGGTGAGGTTCTTCACCAATGTGTTAGTGTGTTAGTGTGGTCCTAGGTGAGGTTCTTCTCCAGTGTGTTAGTGTGTTAGTGTGGTCCTACGTGAGGTTCTTCTCCAGTGTGTTAGTGTGGTCCTAGGTGAGGTTCTTCACCAGTGTGTTAGTGTGTTAGTGTGGTCCTAGTTGTGGTTCTTCTCCAGTGTGTTGGTGTGTTAGTGTGGTCCTAGGTGAGGTTCTTCTCCAGTGTGTTAGTGTGGTCCTAAGCATGGTTCTTCTCCAGTGTGTTAGTGTGTTAGTGTGGTCCTAGGTGTGGTTCTTCACCAGTGTGTTAGTGTGGTCCTAGGTGAGGTTCTTCACCAGTGTGTTAGTGTGGTCCTAGGTGTGGTTCTTCTCCAGTGTGTTAGTGTGTTAGTGTGGTCCTAGGTGAGGTTCTTCTCCATTGTGTTAGTGTGGTCCTAGGTGTGGTTCTTCTCCAGTGTGTTAGTGTGGTCCTAGGTGAGGTTCTTCTCTAGTGTGTTAGTGTGTTAGCGTGGTCCTAGATGAGGTTCTTCTCCAGGGTGTTAGTGTGGTCCTAGGTGAGGTTCTTCTCTAGTGTGTTAGTGTGGTCTTAGGTGAGGTTCTTCACCAGTGTGTTAGTGTGGTCCTAGGTGTGGTTCTTCTCCAGTGTGTTAGTGTGTTAGTGTGGTCCTAGGTGAGGTTCTTCTCTAGTGTGTTAGTGTGGTCCTAGGTGTGGTTCTTCTCCAGTGTGTTAGTGTGGTCCTAGGTAAGGTTCTTCTCTAGTGTGTTAGTGTGTTAGCGTGGTCCTAGATGAGGTTCTTCTCCAGGGTGTTAGTGTGGTCCTAGGTGAGGTTCTTCTCTAGTGTGTTAGTGTGGTCCTAGGTGTGGTTCTTCTCCAGTGTGTTAGTGTGTTAGTGTGGTCCTAGGTGAGGTTCTTCTCTAGTGTGTTAGTGTGGTCCTAGGTGAGGTTCTTCTCCAGTGTGTTAGTGTGGTCCTAGGTGTGGTTCTTCTCCAGTGTGTTAGTGTGTTAGTGTGGTCCTAAGCATGGTTCTTCTCCAGTGTGTTAGTGTGGTCCTAGGTGAGGTTCTTCTCCAGTGTGTTAGTGTGTTAGTGTAGTCCTAGGTGAGGTTCTTCTCTAGTGTGTTAGTGTGGTCCTAGGTGAGGTTCTTCTCTAGTGTGTTAGTGTGGTCCTAGGTGAGGTTCTTCTCCAGTGTGTTAGTGTGGTCCTAGGTAAGGTTCTTCACCAGTGTGTTAGTGTGGTCCTAGGTGTGGTTCTTCTCCAGTGTGTTAGTGTGTTAGTGTGGTCCTAGGTGTGGACCTTTAGTGGACCTAATGCAAGGAATGTTCAGGTCTGCTGTACAGAGTGAACCGTAAATATTCCTCACTGCAGTCTGTCCACCACATCTCATTTCAAGTGTAACGTCGCCCCCTGGTGGTCGACGTACATGTAAGGATGTACTGATATTGGGTCGACATAAAAGTGTTTTATTTCCCATTTTAAAAATTAAGATGTCATTTCACACTTTCATCTTGTGAAATAGTTTTTACCAATGAAAATACAACAGTTAGTTTTTTTGTATTGAATTTGAATGTTTTGATCTTTGTCTTCTGCAGTGAGTGTGGTTGGAGTGGGCGGAGGCTCAGACAGGTGAGTTGTGAGTTTGATATGTTCCTACAGTGTTTTTAGCCCAGTTCTTAGTGTTTTGGTTCTCATTGTTTGGTGCTGCAGTGTGTTCGGTGAGGGTCACCCAGCTGTGAAGGAGGAAGATGCCCTGGCTAAGTGGGTCTCGGACCCAGCCAACGTGTCCTGGATGGAGGGTGAGTTCCTGTTGTCACTGGGGGTGGATGGAGAAGTGGAGCTTCTCCACCACAGTTGAGGTCCCTCCAGTACACCAGTACACCAGCACTGACTCAGGAGGATCCCAGTTAGAGCACCACGAGGAGCATCAGAAGGTCCAGGCTGTAGAAGAGCAGGTGCAGGACGACACACACACACTGTCTCCAGCCCAGTCAGCCATCACGTCCCTGTACAGGGGATCAGATCTGCAGGGGGTGTGTGAGCCCTCAGTGGGGCGTGTGTGAGCCCTCAGTGGGGCGTGTGTGAGCCCTCAGTGGGGCGTGTGTGAGCCCTCAGTGGGGCGTGTGTGAGCCCTCAGTGGGGCGTGTGTGAGCCCTCAGTGGGGGGTGTGTGAGCCCTCAGTGGGGCGTGTGTGAGCCCTCAGTGGGGCGTGTGTGAGCCCTCAGTGGGGCGTGTGTGAGCCCTCAGTGGGGCGTGTGTGAGCCCTCAGTGGGGCGTGTGTGAGCCCTCAGTGGGGTGTGTGTGAGCCCTCAGTGGGGTGTGTGTGAGCCCTCAGTGGGGCGTGTGTGAGCCCTCAGTGGGGCGTGTGTGAGCCCTCAGTGGGGCGTGTGTGAGCCCTCAGTGGGGCGTGTGTGAGCCCTCAGTGGGGCGTGTGTGAGCCCTCAGTGGGGCGTGTGTGAGCCCTCAGTGGGGGGTGTGTGAGCCCTCAGTGGGGCGTGTGTGAGCCCTCAGTGGGGCGTGTGTGAGCCCTCAGTGGGGCGTGTGTGAGCCCTCAGTGGGGCGTGTGTGAGCCCTCAGTGGGGCGTGTGTGAGCCCTCAGTGGGGCGTTTGTGAGCCCTCAGTGGGGCGTGTGTGAGCCCTCAGTGGGGCGTGTGTGAGCCCTCAGTGGGGCGTGTGTGAGCCCTCAGTGGGGCGTGTGTGAGCCCTCAGTGGGGCGTGTGTGAGCCCTCAGTGGGGTGTGTGTGAGCCCTCAGTGGGGTGTGTGTGAGCCCTCAGTGGGGCGTGTGTGAGCCCTCAGTGGGGCGTGTGTGAGCCCTCAGTGGGGCGTGTGTGAGCCCTCAGTGGGGCGTGTGTGAGCCCTCAGTGGGGTGTGTGTGAGCCCTCAGTGGGGCGTGTGTGAGCCCTCAGTGGGGCGTGTGTGAGCCCTCAGTGGGGTGTGTGTGAGCCCTCAGTGGGGTGTGTGTGAGCCCTCAGTGGGGCGTGTGTGAGCCCTCAGTGGGGCGTGTGTGAGCCCTCAGTGGGGCGTGTGTGAGCCCTCAGTGGGGCGTGTGTGAGCCCTCAGTGGGGCGTGTGTGAGCCCTCAGTGGGGCGTGTGTGAGCCCTCAGTGGGGCGTGTGTGAGCCCTCAGTGGGGCGTGTGTGAGCCCTCAGTGGGGCGTGTGTGAGCCCTCAGTGGGGCGTGTGTGAGCCCTCAGTGGGGTGTGTGTACACCCTCAGCACGCTTCTGACCTGCTATTCCTAGTTATTTTTTTCATTCCCAGACTCACTTCCTTCCCCTGCTACAGAGGAAGTGGTGTTCGTACAGAACTTCTCTTCAGACTCATCTGCTCCGGTCTGTTTTATTCACACACAATGGCTGACATGGGATGTTTTAGTGTGTGTGTGACTGTATTTCAGGTCCAGATGAAGTTATTTATGATGATGTTCCTAGAGAAGACACGGACTCTACTCCAGGTCAGTGTCGCCTTCCTAGTTCAGTCTCTCCCTCTCTCCCTCCCTCTCTCTCTCCCTCTCTCTCTCCCTCTCTCCCTCCCTCTCTCTCAAGTCACTTCTGCTTCCTCTTTATGTGTATTCTAGATGACACAGAACAAGACTGTATTTATTAAGCATTGCTACTGCCTGGTTTTGTTAGGTCTGGTTTTATTTAAAGCTACAGCAGGTCCTTTACAAACATCACTCTCTGCTCAAGCTGTTAACTACTGAATTGATCGACTCACAGGTGAAAGTGGTGAAATTTGTCCAGTCAGCAGCTCCAGTATGACTGTATGATGAAGTGCTTTAATTTTGCCCCAAACAAAAAACACAGAAAGTGTGTTTGGGATGTGTGGGTGGGTGTGTGTGTGTGTGTGTGTTTGGTGATTGTGTGTGTGTTTGGTGATTGTGTGTGTGTGTGTATGTGTGTGTGTGTGTGTGTGTGTTTGGTGATGGTGTGTGTGTGTGCGTGTGTGGGTGTGGTGATGGTGTTTGTGTGTGCGTGTTTGGTGATGGTGTATGTGTGTTTGATGATGGTGTGTGTGGTGATGATGTGTGTGTGTGTGTGTGTCCTCCAGATCTAGATGAGATGCTGTATGATGATGTGGAGTGTGTGTGTCCTCCAGATATAGATGAGATGCTGTATGATGACGTAGAGTGTGTGTGTGTGTGTCCTCCAGATATAGATGAGATGCTGTATGATGACGTAGAGTGTGTGTGTGTGTGTGTGTGTGTGTCCTCCAGATATAGATGAGATGCTGTATGATGATGTGGAGTGTGTGTGTGTGTGTGTGTGTCCTCCAGATATAGATGAGATGCTGTATGATGACGTAGAGTGTGTGTGTGTGTGTGTGTGTGTGTGTCCTCCAGATATAGATGAGATGCTGTATGATGACGTAGAGTGTGTGTGTGTGTGTGTGTGTGTGTGTGTGTGTCCTCCAGATATAGATGAGATGCTGTATGATGATGTGGAGGGTGTGTGTGTGTGTGTGTGTGTGTGTGTGTGTCCTCCAGATATAGATGAGATGCTGTATGATGATGTGGAGGGTGTGTGTGTGTGTGTGTCCTCCAGATATAGATGAGATGCTGTATGATGACGTAGAGTGTGTGTGTGTGTGTGTGTGTGTGTGTGTGTGTGTGTCCTCCAGATATAGATGAGATGCTGTATGATGATGTGGAGGGTGTGTGTGTGTGTGTGTGTGTGTGTGTGTGTGTGTGTGTGTGTGTGTGTGTGTGTGTGTGTGTGTGTGTGTGTGTGTGTGTGTGTGTGTGTGTGTGTGTGTGTCCTCCAGATATAGATGAGATGCTGTATGATGATGTGGAGGGTGTGTGTGTGTGTGTGTCCTCCAGATATAGATGAGATGCTGTATGATGACGTAGAGTGTGTGTGTGTGTGTGTGTGTGTGTGTGTGTGTGTGTGTGTGTGTGTGTGTGTGTGTGTGTGTGTGTGTGTGTGTGTCCTCCAGATATAGATGAGATGCTGTATGATGATGTGGAGTGTGGTGAGGAGGGGAGCAGTTCTCTGGATAACGGCTGGAGCTCCAGTGAGTTTGAGAGTTACGACGAGACCAGTGACCATGACAACAGCCACTTGCACAATGGCCTTCCGAGCGCTTTTGTGCGCACAACGAGCAGGAAGACGCACGTACGTACACCACGACACACACACACACACACACACACACACCATGCCACGACACACACACACGTACGCCACGACACTCACACACGTACGCCACGAAACACACATACGCCACGACACACACACCATGCCACGACACACACACACGTACGCCACGACACTCACACGTACGCCACGACACACACACACGTACGCCACGACACTCACACGTACGCCACGACACACACACACGTACGCCACGACACTCACACGTACGCCACGACACTCACACACGTACGCCACGACACACACACACGTATGCCACGACACACACACACACACCACGCCACGACACACACACACACGTACGACACGACACTCACACACGTACGCCATGACACTCACACACGTACGCCACGACACACACACACAGAGACGACACACACACGTACGCTACGACACACACACACACACCACGCCACGACACACACACACACGTACGCCACGACACTCACACGTACGCCACGACACTCACACACGTATGCCACGACACACACACACGTATGCCACAACACACACACGACACATGTACGCCACGACCCTCACACGTACGGCACGACACACACCACGCCGCGACACACACACACGCCACGATCCTCACACGTACGCCACAACCCTCACACACACACACACACACATACACACGCCACGACCCTCACACGTACGCCACGAGCCACACACACACACACACACACACACACACACACACACCAAGCCACGACACACACACGCACGCCACGACCCTCACACGTATGCCACGACACTCACGCGCGGGCCACTACACTCGCACGCGGGCCACTACACTCACACGCGGGCCACTACACTCGCGCGCGGGCCACGACACTCGCACGCGGGCCACTACACTCGCACACGGGACCACGACACTCGCACGCGGGCCACGACACTCGCGCGCGGGCCACTACACTCGCGCGCGGGCCACTACACTCGCACACGGGCCACTACACTCGCGCGCGGGCCACTACACTCACACGCGGGCCATGACACTCGCACGCGGGCCACTACACTCACACGCGGGCCATGACACTCGCGCACGGGCCACTACACTCGGACGCGGGCCACTACACTCGCACGCGGGCCACTACACTCGCGCGCGGGCCACGACACTCGCGCGCGGGCCGCTACACTCGGACGCGGGCCGCTGCACTCGGGCGCGGGCCACTACACTCTCACGCGCGGGCCACTACACTCACACGCGGGCCCTCTCACCAAGCCTGTTTGTCTCTGAAGTGTAGTGACTCCTCACTGGAGACTCAGCGTCGCTGTGTTCAGTCTAGCAGACAGGCTCCGCCCACACTCATCCTGCCCCGCCCCTCACTCTCACCTCCCCCACTTCCTTCCATTTTAACTTGTTTCTATGGCAACACGGGAATGAGAAAATACTGTACTAGTTTTCCAGCAGTTTCTAGCAGTTCTGTTGGGTGCTGGAGGAGTTATGAAGTCACATGGAGCTGGAAAACTGACCCCAGATCAGCATCTGTCCTGCCACTGTGGGGACATGCTGCACTTACAGTGGTTAACTGAAGCTCTTCCGTTTGGATCATGCTCAGGGTGTGTGAGTGTGTACGTTTGAAAGGTCACTATGAGAGGATGGTGTGTGTGTGTGTGTGTGTGTGTGTGTGTGTGTGTGTGTGTGTGTGTGTGTGTGTGTGTGTGTGTGTGTGTGTGTGGTGAGGTAACTGTCACTCCTGTGTGTAGCTGTCTCAGGTGCTGCGTGTGAAAGGTCACTATGAGAGGATGGTGTGTGTGTGTGTGTGTGTGTGTGTGTGTGTGTGTGTGTGTGGTGAGGTAACTGTCACTCCTGTGTGTAGCTGTCTCAGGTGCTGCATGTGAAAGGTCACTATGAGAGGATGGTGTGTGTGTGTGTGTGTGTGTGTGTGTGTGTGTGTGTGTGTGTGTGTGTGTGTGTGTGTGATGAGGTAACTGTCACTCCTGTGTGTAGCTATCTCAGGTGCTGCGTGTGAAAGGTCACTATGAGAGGATGGTGTGTGTGTGTGTGTGTGTGTGTGTGTGTGTGTGGTGAGGTAACTGTCACTCCTGTGTGTAGCTATCTCAGGTGCTGCGTGTGAAAGGTCACTATGAGAGGATGGTGTGTGTGTGTGTGTGTGTGTGTGTGTGGTGAGGTAACTGTCACTCCTGTGTGTAGCTATCTCAGGTGCTGCGTGTGAAAGGTCACTATGAGAGGATGGTGTGTGTGAGTGTGTGTGTGTGTGGTGAGGTAACTGTCACTCCTGTGTGTAGCTATCTCAGGTGCTGCGTGTGAAAGGTCACTATGAGAGGATGGTGTGTGTGTGTGTGAGTGTGTGTGTGTGTGTGTGTGTGTGTGTGTGTGTGTGTGTGTGTGTGTGTGTGTGTGTGTGTGGTGAGGTAACTGTCACTCCTGTGTGTAGCTATCTCAGGTGCTGCGTGTGAAAGGTCACTATGAGAGGATGGTGTGTGTGTGTGTGTGGTGAGGTAACTGTCACTCCTGTGTGTAGCTATCTCAGGTGCTGCGTGTGAAAGGTCACTATGAGAGGATGGTGTGTGTGAGTGTGTGAGTGTGTGTGTGTGTGTGTGTGTGTGTGTGTGTGTGTGTGTGTGTGTGTGTGTGTGTGTGTGTGTGTGGTGAGGTAACTGTCACTCCTGTGTGTAGCTATCTCAGGTGCTGCGTGTGAAAGGTCACTATGAGAGGATGGTGAGGGAGCTAATGGCTAACGCAGTGGGCACAGTAGAGCTACAGCAGCTCAGACACAAACATGAGAAAAAGGTAAATGGGGCAGAACTCACTCACCTGTCTGTCCACCCACCTGTCTGTCCACCCGCCTGTCTGTCCATCCACCTGTCTGTGTGTGTCTCTTTAATGTCCTAATGGTGGTGGGTCACCTCCCTTCACATCTCAGCTTGACCGTTAACGTGTACTGTCCAGGCAGACATGCTAGGGGTAGGGTCTGTGTGTGTGTGTGTGTGTGTGTGTGTGTGTGTGTGTGGTGGGCGTACACCCCTCCCTCGGGCCCTCTCATGGTTTGTTCCATGCCACTTTGCATGTCATTTTAATATTGCCAATATCTCTTGCTGACTGCTCCAGCTGTGTGGGGTATTTCGTTTGTCATGTAAGCCGTCGTGATGAGAAAGTGAGCTGTGCATGAGGAGATGTGGTTAGGTCAGACTCACTCAGGTCAGACTCACTCAGGTCAGACTCACTCAGGTCAGACTCACACTCAGGTCAGACTCACACTCAGGTCAGACTCTCACAGGTCAGACTCTCACAGGTCAAACTCACACTCAGGTCAGACTCTCACTCAGGTCAGACTCTCACTCAGGTCAGACTCTCACTCAGGTCAGACTCACACTCAGGTCAGACTCTCACTCAGGTCAGACTCTCACTCAGGTCAGACTCACACTCAGGTCAGACTCACACTCAGGTCAGACTCTCACTCAGGTCAGACTCTCACTCAAGTCAGACTCTCACTCAGGTCAGACTCTCACTCAGGTCAGACTCTCACTCAGGTCAGACTCACACTCAGGTCAGACTCACACTCAGGTCAGACTCTCACAGGTCAGACTCTCACTCAGGTCAGACTCTCACTCAGGTCAGACTCTCACTCAGGTCAGACTCACACTCAGGTCAGACTCTCACAGGTCAGACTCACACTCAGGTCAGACTCTCACTCAGGTCAGACTCACACTCAGGTCAGACTCACACTCAGGTCAGACTCACACTCAGGTCAGACTCTCACAGGTCAGACTCACACTCAGGTCAGACTCTCACAGGTCAGACTCACTCAGGTCAGACTCTCACAGGTCAGACTCACACTCAGGTCAGACTCTCACTCAGGTCAGACTCTCACTCAGGTCAGACTCTCACTCAGGTCAGACTCACACTCAGGTCAGACTCTCACTCAGGTCAGACTCTCACTCAGGTCAGACTCACACTCAGGTCAGACTCACACTCAGGTCAGACTCTCACAGGTCAGACTCTCACTCAGGTCAGACTCTCACTCAGGTCAGACTCTCACTCAGGTCAGACTCTCACTCAGGTCAGACTCACACTCAGGTCAGACTCTCACAGGTCAGACTCTCACTCAGGTCAGACTCTCGGTGATGGTGTCCCAGCCCCCCGACCTGCTCCTGTAGTCTGGGTTAACGCCCCCTCCCCCTCTTCTGGGTTAAGCCCATCATCCACACGCTGACTCATCTGTTAAAGTTTTACATACATATTTCAGTCTCACCCACCAGTACGTCTCCCCCGGTGTGTCTCTCCCCCGGTGTGTCTCTCCCCGGTGTGTCTCTCTCCCCGGTGTGTCTCTCTCCCCGGTGTGTCTCTCTCCCCGGTGTGTCTCTCCCCCGGTGTGTCTCTCCCCCTGTGTGTCTCTCCCCCGGTGTGTGTCTCCCCCGGTGTGTCTCTCCCCCGGTGTGTCTCTCCCCCTGTGTGTCTCTCCCCCTGTGTGTCTCTCCCCCGGTGTGTCTCTCCCCCGGTGTGTCTCTCCCCCGGTGTGTCTCTCCCCCGGTGTGTGTCTCCCCCGGTGTGTGTCTCCCCCGGTGTGTGTCTCCCTGGTGTGTATTTATGTTCAGATGTTCGGATAACACTCAACGTGACTTTATCTCGATGTCAGTTTAATCCGTTTCACCCAGGCCTGAGCCGGGCAGTTTTTATTCTACATTCTGATAGTTCTGAGAGCGTTTCTGCTCTCGTTGGTGGAGGTGTGATTGTGAAGGTGATGTTACATGATGATCAGGGATGAGCTGACGGCCGTGGTGAGTGGAGTTCCTCCGTCTGGAGGGCCTGTGGTCTCAGCGCCGGGCCTCCGCACCACTACCGGCCCTAACGTGTGTTCATGTGGGCAGGTGCAGAAGCTGGTGAAGGCGGCCAAGCACGGTACCAAGGACGGACTGGACAGAACCAGAGCTGCTGTGGAGAAGGGCAGATCCTTCATACGCAGCAAGTCCTTCAGTCAGGGTAGGAGCACCACACACACACCACCTCAACACACACACACACACACACACCACCTCAACACACACACACCACCTCAACACACACACACACACACCACCTCAACACACACACACACACACACACACACACACACACACACACACACACACACACACACACACACACCACCTCAACACACACACCACCTCATCATGTCAGTGCTGGTGAGAGCACACTGACCTTGACAACAGTCTTTCTTTCAACCCATTAAAGCCTGGTTTATACTTGACGCGCCGCGAGCGGCGCGAGGGTCCGCGCGGCGAAAATGACGTAATCGCTGTGGCTCCGCCCGTGCGCGAGGGCCTCGCGCGCTGTCGCGGCGCGAGGTCGTGCACCTCTCGAAAGCCTGGTTTATACTTTCGCGAGCGACCGTAGCGCGCTACTCCGCCCACCTCGCGCGACCCTGCGCGAGCGGTGTAGGCGTTTATACTTTCGCGAACGTCGCTGCAGTGTTCTCCGAAACGATAGGTGGCGATAGGTGGCAGTGGAGAATAAAAAACCCCTGCAAAACCGGTGAAAGAACATTTTTACCTGACCAGAGACCGTATATATACACATCAGGCATCAAACGTAATTATGACTTTGCAATGTTGTCCGAAACGATATGTGGTAGTATAAAGAAACACCCCTCAAAAAAAGGGGAATGAACATTTACCTGACGCATTTTGATGTTGCTTTGTGTTTCAGGTTTGAAAAGTGCTGGAATTTAGGCTAAAGTACATTAAAATGTTGAAATTACGTTAACAAATACGAGCCTCTTGTAATTCCAGGACGAAACGTGAGAGAACGTGAAGATGTTAAGATTGGGCGTTTTGAAAATAAACCACCATTAAATAATGTGATAAAAAAGCGAATTATTTCGAATCATTTCGAGTATATGTATTAATATTTAACTTAATTATGTTTATCGTGCTGGAAAATATTGAAATGGACCTTGAAAGTGCCGTACAAATGCTTTAATTCCACCTTGTATAGGTGTATGAACCCGGCAAACATGACTTGTCCTGGAATTACAAGAGGCTCGTATTTGTTAACGTATCGTTTCGGACAACACAGCAAAGTCATATTTACGTTTGATGCCTGATGTGTATATATACGGTCTCTGGTCAGGTAAAAATGTTCTTTCCCCGGTTTTGCAGGGGTTTTTTATTCTCCACTGCCACCTATCGTTTCGGAGAACACTGCAGCGACGCTCGCGACGTTCGCGAAAACGCCTACACCGCTCGCGCAGGGTCGCGCGAGGTGGGCGGAGTCGCGCGCTACGGTCGCACGCGAAAGTATAAACCAGGCTTTAAGACTGTACTACAGTGATACTGTTACACATACTACTGAATACTGTTACAGTTGTTACTATTTACTATTATATGTGCTACTGAATACTGTTACAGTTGTTACAATTTACTATTATAGGTACTACTAAATACTGTTACAGTTGTTACTGTTTGCTATTATAGGTGCTACTGAATACTGTTACAGTTGTTACTGTTTACTATTATAGTTACTACTGAATACTGTTACAGTTGTTACAATTTACTATTATAGGTGCTACTGAATACTGTTACAGTTGTTACTGTTTACTATTATAGGTGCTACTGAATACTGTTACAGTTGTTACTGTTTACTATTATAGGTGCTACTGAATACTGTTACAGTTGTTACAATTTACTATTATAGGTGCTACTGAATACTGTTACAGTTTACTATTATAGGTGCTACTGAATACTGTTACAGTTGTTACTGTTTACTATTATAGGTGCTACTGAATACTGTTACAGTTGTTACTGTTTACTATTATAGGTGCTACTGAATACTGTTACAGTTGTTACTGTTTACTATTACAGGTGCTACTGAATACTGTTACAGTTGTTACAGTTGTAAATACTGGTACAGCGGTTAGTGAACACTGTTACAGTTATTGAATATTGCTGTATTTTTTATCTAATGTGCTCCATTGTGTGGCAGAGAGGAAAACGTCCTGTTTTGAGGAAGAGGAGTCTGAGGTCTTCATCGAGGTGGACTGTTTTAATGTAGAGCCTGTGCTAAGTCCTGCCCCTGAGGGTCTCTCTCAACAACAGGTACACACACACACACACACGTGCCATGCGACCTGTGCATTTATGTTCGAGATCTCAGGTCAGCTCTTAGCCGATCACTTCAGATGATCTAAATCTCAAATGTTCTGTATGTGTCCGTACCTACAGGTGGTCAGGAGATGCATTCTTGAATCAATACTGGAGAGTGAGAAGAATTATTTAGATGCTCTGAAGCGAATACTAGAGGTATGTTGTCATGGTGTGATTTAGGGCTGAACGATTAATTGCATTTGCGATAATTTCGCGATTTTTTAAAACGCGATTGTCTAATCGCACAGGCTGCGATTTAAACTGGTCACGTGACTTGGGAGCGATCCGAGGACGAACGGAGCAAACCCGAGCAGGAGGCAGGGAGGTGGAGAAGTGAAGTTAACACAGCGCACTTTAACTTGTTGCACAATGGCTTCAGGCTCGACAGAAGCTGACACTACTGAAAGTCTAATACCAAAGAGGGGCGGCACATCAGTTGTGTGAAATTACTTTGGCTTTTAAAAGATGCTGCTCATCGTCAGGTACTGTGTAAAACGTGCCTTGCTACTGTCGCTACTACGCGAGGAAACACTACAAACCTTCTTCAGCATAAAAAAAAAACACCACAAAGCCTCATATTTGTAAGGCTAAAATGCCAACGACCAGTGCTGCATCTTCAAATACGCAAAAGTGTTTCTCTACGCTTATACAGCTTTAGTATGCGGTGAGCAGCGAAATACCGTAAAATCACGCATATAGGCGCAATAAGATTTAAAGCGCGGATGAATCGCGAAAGCGCGGATAGCTTGACCGCGGTCCAGCAGACAGGGTTCACTGACCGAACCGTTTGAAAGTGTAACTCCTTATGGATATAATTGGAAGCGGCACGCTGAAATAACTCGGGCAGTAACGGAGTTCATAGTGAAAGACATGATGTCCGTTAATGTAGTGAACAATCCCGGCTTCATGGCTTTGTTAAAGACACTGGATATGCGCTCCCAAATGCCCTCACGCACATATTTTAGCCAAGTTGCTATAGCCTACCTGCAGGGTTGCCAACTCTCACGCATTGAGCGTCTTAGACTAAAAAGTTAGTAGTTCGCTCTGGCGCCAACCACAGGCGATCGATCGATCACGATATAATAATAATACTTAAATTTAGTCCATTTTTTACACACACCCCCCCCGGCAATCCTGTATCTGAGCTGTATAAAAAATGCCGAAACAGAGTTTCCTGAAGTGGAACAATGGAAAAAAATTGCGATTTTAAATCGCAATTTATTGATTAAAAATTGCAATTAGATTATTTTCCAAAATCGTTCAGCCCTAGTGTGATTTCCCATTAAGTCTTTGAAATGGAGGATCAGGACCAGTCTGAACCACTCCAAACCAGTATCCATAAAAATATAGACTCCTGTAGGTTGAGTTCTGCTGGGGTTTTGTGGGTTGAGTTCTGCTGGGGTTTTGTGGGTTGAGTTCTGCTGGGGTTTTGTGGGTTGAGTTCTGCTGGGGTTCTGTTGGTTGAGTTCTGCTGGGGTTCTGTTGGTTGAGTTCTGTTGGGGTTCTGTTGGTTGAGTTCTGTTGGGGTTTTGTGGGTTAAGTTCTGCTGGGGTTTTGTGGGTTGAGTTCTGCTGGGGTTTTGTGGGTTGAGTTCTGCTGGGGTTCTGTTGGTTGAGTTCTGCTGGGGTTTTGTGGGTTAAGTTCTGCTGGGGTTTTGTGGGTTGAGTTCTGCTGGGGTTTTGTGGGTTAAGTTCTGTTGGGGTTCTGTGGGTTGAGTTCTGCTGGGGTTTTGTGGGTTGAGTTCTGCTGGGGTTTTGTGGGTTGAGTTCTGCTGGGGTTCTGTGGGTTGAGTTCTGCTGGGGTTCTGTGGGTTGAGTTCTGCTGGGGTTCTGTGGGTTGAGTTCTGCTGGGTTCTGTGTTTCACAGCAGTATGAGAAGCCCCTCCTACAGATTGAGCCGCAGCTTCTGAGCAGGAGGAAGTGTAAGGTGGCGTTCCTGCGTGTGCGAGACATCCTGCAGTGCCACGCCCTCTTCCAGATCGCCCTGGCCAGCCGCGTGGCCGACTGGGACCAGCTGCAGACCATCGGGGACGTGTTCGTCGCCTCGGTGCGTCATGATTGTAACTGGGGGCAGATACACACTCACACACGCACACACGCACACACTCACACACTCACACACAAACCTGTGCTCCAAATCTGTTTCCCTTGATGTGGAATGCTACTCTGAATTTTACCATATAACCAAACTGTGACCAAACACGTCATTAGCACTGATCCTACCGCAGTGATGGAGTCACCACAGACACACTGCACCATCCCTGCATACATCTTCCAGAATGCTTAACCAGAAAATCGGATATTTCCTGGTGAGGACTGTTATGAGATTTCATCATCTCACTTCTGTCTTGCTAGTTTCTCCAGGAGAAACCTGGTCTGCACCAGCCACTAACATTCATTCCGTCCACAATCAACCATAAAACACATTAAAATACAAATGCAAATTCTAGAACGACACAATAGAGAGAAAACAACAAGACTGCACAGGGGATGAAACAGATCTGTGTGTGTGTGTGTGTGTGTGTGTGTGTGTGTGTGTGTGTGTGTGTGTGTGTGTGTGTGTGTGCCTTACATTGCTGATTCAGTTCTCCAATAATGCTGTGTCAGATATAAAGCGTAGTGATTGAGCATCGTATGACTCTTTGACTGAGCCCCTTAGTCTCTGTGCTCAACACGCAGGTTCTGTACCATTGACTCTAGTTTAGCTGGTCAGAACTGTTTTGACTGATTTTGCATGTTGAATTGGTGTTCGGTGGTGAGGCAGTCTTCTGATTGGCTGTTCAGTCTCAATTTGACTCATAATGAGATACTACACACATAAACTGCACGAGATGTTTCTCCTGTCTCCCCTCCTGTCTCTCCTCCCTCCTGTCTCTCCTCCCTCCTGTCTCTCCTCCTGTCTCTCCCCCCTCCTGTCTCTCCTCCCTCCTGTCTCTCCCCCCTCCTGTCTCTCCTCCCTCCTGTCTCTCCCCCCTCCTGTCTGTGCCACAGTTCTCCAAGTCTATGGTGCTGGAGGCTTACAGCGAATACGTCAACAACTTCAACACAGCCATCGGGGTGGTGAGGAAGGCCTGCTCAGATAAACCCGGCTTCCTGGAATTCCTCAAGGTCAAACACACACACACACACACACACACACACACACACACACACACACACACACACACACACACACACTTCTGCTCCTACCTGCTGTGATGTGAGTGTGGTGTTGGTCGTAACTCCTCCCTGATTGACGGTGTGATTCAAACGTCTGTGTTCATTTCTCTTCTGACTCAGAAGGTTTTTCACGTCATGTGAAACACACTGTTCACACAGCTTCTGCTGTTGTCTCCCAGCAACGGCAGGAATGCAGCCGAGATCGCCTCTCTCTCTACGGCCTGATGATTAAACCCATACAGAGATTCCCCCAGTTCATACTGCTCCTGCAGGTACACACACACACACACACACACACACACACACACAACACACACACACACACACACACATCCAAACACCCACACACACACACACACACATCCATCCACACACACACACATCCATCCACACACACACACATCCATCCACACACATCCATCCACACACACACATCCACACACACACACATCCACACACACACACATCCACACACACACACATCCACACACGCTCACACAGACACACACACACACACATACATACACACACACACACACACACACACACACACACACACACACCTCAGTCCTAGACAATCACAGAAGCCTCAGGCTCATTATGACCCAACAAGTGTACGAAGTGTAGAAATGTTCCTTGTTTTGTTGTGATGACCACTAGAGGGCGCTCACTCCTATCTCTCCAGCATACAGTATACTGTATATATACAGGATGTGCGTCTTGCTGATGTGTGTGTGTTGGTGCACGCGTGTAGGAGATGCTGAGGAACACTCCTGTGGGCCACGGGGACCGGCTGCCCCTACAGATGGCCCTGACCGAGCTGGAGACGTTGGCTGAGAAACTGGAGGAGAAGAAGAGAGAAGCAGACCAGCGCTGTGAGATCAAGCACATCGCCAAGGCCATGAATGAGCGTTACCTCAACAAGGTAAAGACGCAGGACACGCCCCCGCCTGAACACGCCCCCTCCTGAACACACCCCCTCCTGAACACGCCCCCTCCTGAACACGCCCCCTCCTGAACACGCCCCCTCCTGAACACACCCCCTCCTGAACACGCACCCGCCTGAACACGCACCCGCCTGAACACGCCCCCGCCTGAACACGCCCCCTCCTGAACACGCCCCCTCCTGAACACGCCCCCTCCTGAACACACCCCCTCCTGAACACGCCCCCTCCTGAACACGCCCCCTCCTGCTGA
This sequence comes from Brachyhypopomus gauderio, assembly GCF_052324685.1. Classification (NCBI taxonomy): domain Eukaryota; kingdom Metazoa; phylum Chordata; class Actinopteri; order Gymnotiformes; family Hypopomidae; genus Brachyhypopomus; species Brachyhypopomus gauderio. Next base: position 21,034,861 of record NC_135227.1, read on the forward strand.
GGCTGACCCACCTACAGAAGGACACATGTCCTCCCAGGTCTCCAAGCACGTAGATGGGTCCTGAGCCTACAGGTGGGAGGACATCATCCAGTGGGCAGAAACAGAATCATGGATGAACATTTAGAGTGTGTTGTGTTTCACCAGCTCGACACACTACACTTTACACTTTACACTTACGCTTACGTTTACATTTACGTTAAAAGCCTAGACGTGTACGTGTGTGTGTGTTTGTGTGTGTGTCTGTGTGCATTTGTGTTTGTTTGTGTGGGGTTATACATGCTTGTGTGTGTGTGTGTGTGTGTGTGTGTTTCTGACTGTGTCTTTCTGCAGTGTGTAATCCCAGCAGTACAGAACAGCTGTATTTAATCTGTCCAGTGTTGCCCTAATCACTCACTCAGACTCATTAGCACTAAAGTCTTGGTTTGGTATTCAGCCTTAGCAACTCTCTGGTGACTAAAATCACTGTGTCTCTACCTGTGTGTGTGTGTGTGTGTGTGTGTGTGTGTGTGTGTGTGTGTGTGCACGCTTGCAGATGGTCATTGTGCTGTGTCGAGAGTGCTGTGTTCTCTGTGTCATGTTTCCCTCTGACGTGTTCTCTGTATCATGTTCCCTGTGCCGTGTTCTCTGTGACGTGTTCTCTGTATCATGTTCTCTGTATCATGTTCTCTGTGACGTGTTCTCTGTGACGTGTTCTCTGTGGTGTGTTCCCTCCGGCGTGTTCTCTGTATCATGTTTGCTGTGACGTGTTCTCTGTGGCGTGTTCTCTGTGTCATGTTTGCTGTGCTGTGTTCTCTGTGCCGTGTTCTCTGTGACATGTTCTCTGTGA
>NC_135227.1:21040686-21055686 GCF_052324685.1 Brachyhypopomus gauderio
CGGCTGGTTTATTTATAGTGGTGAAACAATAATCCTCAGGTGTGCTGACTTCATCCTGTCCCCTTGACACTGGCTACGTTCCTGCTGTGAGACGGGCCGCCAAACACCGGTGGTTCTACTTCCTGTGGAGAAGCGCACACACACACACACACACACACACACACACACACACACACACACACAGCTTGAGCTTTGAGCCTGTTCACACACTGACACACAGGACACCCACACAACTAGGCCAGAGCCGTCTCCATGGTGATGGAATGCAAATGGGGCCTGTGCAGGGTCTAAAACCGGAGCAGTGAGTCAGGAAGTAGGTGGGAGGTGCCGCAGCCAGACACGCCCCCTGCTGGAAGACACGCCACCACCCACCCCCCCACCCCCCCGGCGAGAGAGCGGGTTCAGCAGAGGTTCACCTTCACAGCGCAACCTTGCTGGAGGAGATCGGAGGGGAGGAGGGGTGGAGGGGTGGATGGGAGGAGGGGTGGAGGGGTGGATGGGTAGAGGAGCTCAGAGGGGTGGAGGGGTGGAGGAGCTCAGAGGGGTGGAGGGGTGGAGGAGCTCAGAGGGGTGGAGGGGTGGAGGGGTAGAGGAGCTCAGAGGGGTGGAGGGGTGGAGGAGCTCAGAGGGGTGGAGGGGTGGAGGGGTGGAGGAGCTCAGAGGGGTGGAGGGGTTTTCATGGTGGAGGCCTTTGCCAAGACCAGCTCGCCTGTTCAGACTACGAGAGGTTCTGTGTCCAGTTTACTGGCTGTCTGGACCTCTAGGCAGACAGAACTGGGTCTGTTCTCACTGAGCGTCAGACCCATGTGTGCTGCAGTTACATACAGGTGACAGCAGATGGCGTCATTCTGCCTCTGTGTCCGTTTTGAATCCTCAGTGTTCTGCGAGTCTTTCTGCTGACGTGGGGCCCTGCTGGCCGTGTGTCTTACTGCACACTTTGGGCTGAATCAGGGATATACATCTGGATGTTCTAACCTGGTCCCGCCAACCAATCAGAGCTTGTATTTGTAGACCATAATGCTGGGTGTTCTGTACATGGGTTCTGATTGACTGTGGTTGGTTTTGTTGAGTTGTGCGGTTCCTGTTACTGCTGACTGCTGTTTTTTTTACTGACATTTCTGCTAAATGTCTAATAAATAGACCAGGATTAGAACAATGAGATTATTTAATCAGATTGTTAATACATATTAATGAATGTTCAGTCCGGAGTGATGTGTTCAGTATACTGCCACCTGTATGTATGTGTGTTGGGATGTGTGTGTGTTTGGGTGTGTTTTGGGGTGTGTATATGTATGTGTGTGTGTGGGGGGGGGGGGGGGGGGTTGTGTGTGTGTTCTGGTGTGTGTGTGTGTGTGTTGGGGTGTGAGAGAGAATCTCATGTTTAATTAGAAAGTTTAGCTGTTTGCGGTCTGCTCCCTGCCTGTGTGTGGTGCTACTATCTGTCTTTTTGTTTAGGTGATGTAGTAGAGTGTGTAACTACACACATATGGTGTTAAACTATATTTACTTACACAGACAAGCACACACACAGTCACAAACACACACATGCACACACACTTTTCTTGCTGGGCCTCACTGAAACAACAGCTCATATATACAGATATATTGTCTGTAATACACTAGTAATCTGTGGTCCCCACCGTACCCAGCACACACGCATACACACACACACACACACAAACGAAGAGCTTGTGGGGGAGGGTGTGAGATGCATGTGTCTTTGACAGAGCTGGCTGGTCTGATCCTTTTCAGAGTTTATACAGCACAAGTGAAGCATTTCACAAGATTATTAAGCTCTTATATGTGTGTGTACACACGTGTGTGTGTGTGTGTGTGTGTGTGTGTGTGTGTGTGTGTGTGTGTGTGTGTGTGTGTCCAGTGTTTCCATGGTAATAGAGAGCATGAGACAGTTTAGTGCTGTTCACTCAGAGAGAAAATGGAGAAAAGCCAGAACGCCCACAGCAGGCTCATATACATGAGATATGCATATTCATGAGATATGCCTAATTATGAGTCACGCATATTCATGAGTCACGCATATTCATGAGTTACACATATTCATGAGATATGCATAAACATGAGATACTCACATACAGTACATGAGATCCACATATACATGAGATATGCATAAACATGAGATACACATAAACATGAGATACACATAAACATGAGATACCAAAGAGGAAGCCCAAAGGCAGCAGAAACGTGGCTAGCACGGCTAACACAGCTCCCCTTCAAACACCACTTCCCAGCATTTTCCTCTGCCAGATCCATCAACAACAAAATCAATGAGCTGAGGTTAGAGTTTGCCACCAGTGTCTTCTGCAGCACTGCAATAATCACAGATACCTGACTGCAGCCAAGCCTAACGGACACGGCCATGGAGTTAGCATGCTACACGGCCATGGAGTTAGCATGCTACACGGCCATGGAGTTAGCATGCTACACGGCCCATGGAGAGTAGCATGCTACACAGCCCACCGTTACGACCAGTAAGAGCAGAGGAGGAGGTGTCTGGACACATAACCACTGGTGCAATGATGCGCGAACACTAGACAGTCACTGCTCCCCAGACCTGGAATACGTGTGTTTGTCACGTGAATTCAGCGGTGTCATGGTAAGAGCGTTATACATACCACCCCACGCTAATGCTAATCGAACCCTGAGCAAGTTACATGAAGCCATTAGTAACAGAACTCTTACCCTGGGGCAGAGCAGCAGTGGGGGACTCCAGCCACACTGATGTAAAACAGTATCCCTAACTTTGAACAGCAGTACAATTAGGGGCAAAAATACACTGGACAAAGTCTACAGCAACATCAGGAAAGGATATAGGACAACCCAATTACCACAGCTAGCCTATAGGACAAGCCCATTACTACAGCTAGCCTATAGGACAAGCCCATTACTACAGCTAGCCTATAGGACAACCCCATTACCACAGCTAGCCTATAGGACAACCCCATTACCACAGCTAGCCTATAGGACAACCCCATTACTACAGCTAGCCTATAGGACAAGCCCATTACTACAGCTAGCCTATAGGACAACCCCATTAGCACAGCTAACTTATAGGACAACCCCATTACCACAGCTAGCCTATAGGACAAGCCCATTACTACAGCTAGCCTATAGGACAACCCTATTACCACAGCTAACAGCTAGGCTATAGGACAACCCCATATATATATATATATATATATATATATATATATATATATATATATATATATATATATATATATATATATATCTCACATTATTAAAATGTAAATACCACCCAACCCTATGGTAAACTGACTGTACCACTAACTTTAAGTCTGAGTCTGGTATCAGGTACTGTTGGTTAACCTCTAACGAAGACAGATCTATTACAGCACTGCAGCTCTGTTGCGTTCTGATTGACTGTCTGCACTTACATGTTGTTTTGTACTGGTCCGTCGTGAGATTTTGTTGATCTAGCTCAATTCAGTCTTAGTAAATGGTTGCATGCAGTAAAATGAGACTCAGCACCAGATGTATTCTAAAAGTTTGGGATGTCTTGAAATCTCATCAATAAAGTAACTCAAGAGTTTTACTTAAAGCAGTAATGAGTACAAGCTGTGCTGGGATGCAGGAAAAGCTTCGTGTTTCTGTCGGGAAAATGAAGACCCTGGTGCTGGAATCACATCTGGGTGAACATCAGATATGAGAGTCACTAAAGACTGGACAGATGTGCTGTGGTCCAGCGTTTACAGAGAACGTTACCGGGGCAGCAGCTGCACACCCATCTGCACTGCCACAGACTTCTGTTTCATTGGTGACTCCATTGTCAAGAGAGCCTCCTTCTGTTCATCTGATTGATGTAGCAGTGATGTGTGTAGTGGCTGGTCGATGTAGCAGTGATGTGTGTAGTGGCTGGTCGATGTAGCAGTGATGTGTGTAGTGGCTGGTCGATTGTAGCAGTGATGTGTGTAGTGGCTGGTTGATGTAGCAGTGATGTGTGTAGTAGCTGGTTGATGTAGCAGTGATGTGTGTAGTGGCTGGGCGGGTGTAGCAGTGATGTGTGTAGTGGCTGGGCGGTGTAGCAGTGATGTGTGTAGTGGCTGGGCGATGTAGCAGTGATGTGTGTAGTGGCTGGGCGATGTAGCAGTGATGTGTTTAGTGGCTGGGCGGTGTAGCAGTGATGTGTGTAGTGGCTGGGCGGTGTAGCAGTGATGTGTGTAGTGGCTGGTTGATGTAGCAGTGATGTGTGTAGTGGCTGGGCGGTGTAGCAGTGATGTGTGTAGTGGCTGGGCGATGTAGCAGTGATGTGTGTGGCTGGGCGGTGTAGCAGTGATGTGTGTAGTGGCTGGGCGGTGTAGCAGTGATGTGTGTAGTGGCTGGGCGGTGTAGCAGTGATGTGTGTAGTGGCTGGGCGATGTAGCAGTGATGTGTGTGGCTGGGCGGTGTAGCAGTGATGTGTTTAGTGGCTGGGCGGTGTAGCAGTGATGTGTGTAGTGGCTGGGCGGTGTAGCAGTGATGTGTGTAGTGGCTGGGCGGTGTAGCAGTGATGTGTGTAGTGGCTGGGCGATGTAGCAGTGATGTGTGTGGCTGGGCGGTGTAGCAGTGATGTGTTTAGTGGCTGGGCGGTGTAGCAGTGATGTGTGTAGTGGCTGGGCGGTGTAGCAGTGATGTGTGTAGTGGCTGGTTGATGTAGCAGTGATGTGTGTAGTGGCTGGGCGGTGTAGCAGTGATGTGTGTAGTGGCTGGGCGATGTAGCAGTGATGTGTGTGGCTGGGTGGTGTAGCAGTGATGTGCGTAGTGGCTGGTCGATGTAGCAGGGATGTGTGTAGTGGCTGGTTGATGTAGCAGTGATGTGTGTAGTGGCTGGGCGATGTAGCAGTGATGTGTGTGGCTGGGCGATGTAGCAGTGATGTGTGTGGCTGGGCGATGTAGCAGTGATGTGTGTGGCTGGGCGGTGTAGCAGTGATGTGTGTGGCTGGGCGGTGTAGCAGTGATGTGTGTAGTGGCTGGGCGGTGTAGCAGGGATGTGTGTAGTGGCTGGGCGATGTAGCAGTGATGTGTGTGGCTGGGCGGTGTAGCAGTGATGTGTTTAGTGGCTGGGCGGTGTAGCAGTGATGTGTGTAGTGGCTGGGCGGTGTAGCAGTGATGTGTGTAGTGTCTGGGCGGTGTAGCAGTGATGTGTGTAGTGGCTGGGCGATGTAGCAGTGATGTGTGTGGCTGGGCGGTGTAGCAGTGATGTGTTTAGTGGCTGGGCGGTGTTGCAGTGATGTGTGTAGTGGCTGGGCGGTGTAGCAGTGATGTGTGTAGTGGCTGGGCGGTGTAGCAGTGATGTGTGTAGTGGCTGGGCGATGTAGCAGTGATGTGTGTGGCTGGGCGGTGTAGCAGTGATGTGTTTAGTGGCTGGGCGGTGTAGCAGTGATGTGTGTAGTGGCTGGGCGGTGTAGCAGTGATGTGTGTAGTGGCTGGTTGATGTAGCAGTGATGTGTGTAGTGGCTGGGCGGTGTAGCAGTGATGTGTGTAGTGGCTGGGCGATGTAGCAGTGATGTGTGTGGCTGGGCGGTGTAGCAGTGATGTGTGTAGTGGCTGGGCGGTGTAGCAGTGATGTGTGTAGTGGCTGGGCGATGTAGCAGTGATGTGTGTGGCTGGGCGGTGTAGCAGTGATGTGTTTAGTGGCTGGGCGGTGTAGCAGTGATGTGTGTAGTGGCTGGGCGGTGTAGCAGTGATGTGTGTAGTGGCTGGTTGATGTAGCAGTGATGTGTGTAGTGGCTGGGCGGTGTAGCAGTGATGTGTGTAGTGGCTGGGCGATGTAGCAGTGATGTGTGTGGCTGGGTGGTGTAGCAGTGATGTGTGTAGTGGCTGGTCGATGTAGCAGGGATGTGTGTAGTGGCTGGTTGATGTAGCAGTGATGTGTGTAGTGGCTGGGCGATGTAGCAGTGATGTGTGTGGCTGGGCGGTGTAGCAGTGATGTGTGTAGTGGCTGGTCGATGTAGCAGGGATGTGTGTAGTGGCTGGTTGATGTAGCAGTGATGTGTGTAGTGGCTGGTTGATGTAGCAGTGATGTGTGTAGTGGGCTGGTTGATGTAGCAGTGATGTGTGTAGTGGCTGGGCGGTGTAGCAGTGATGTGTGTAGTGGCTGGGCGGTGTAGCAGTGATGTGTGTAGTGGCTGGGCGGTGTAGCAGTGATGTATGTAGTGGCTGGGCGATGTAGCAGTGATGTGTGTAGTGGCTGGGCGGTGTAGCAGTGATGTGTGTAGTGGCTGGGCGGTGTAGCAGTGATGTATGTAGTGGCTGGGCGATGTAGCAGTGATGTGTGTAGTGGCTGGGCGGTGTAGCAGTGATGTATGTAGTGGCTGGGCGATGTAGCAGTGATGTGTGTAGTGGCTGGGCGGTGTAGCAGTGATGTGTGTAGTGGCTGGGCGATGTAGCAGTGATGTGTGTAGTGGCTGGGCGGTGTAGCAGTGATGTGTGTGGCTGGGCGGTGTAGCAGTGATGTGTGTAGTGGCTGGGCGGTGTAGCAGTGATGTATGTAGTGGCTGGGCGATGTAGCAGTGATGTGTGTAGTGGCTGGTTGATGTAGCAGTGATGTGTGTAGTGGCTGGTTGATGTAGCAGTGATGTGTGTAGTGGCTGGGCGGTGTAGCAGTGATGTGTGTAGTGGCTGGGCAGTGTAGCAGTGATGTGTGTAGTGGCTGGGCGGTGTAGCAGTGATGTGTGTAGTGGCTGGGCGGTGTAGCAGTGATGTGTGTAGTGGCTGGGCGGTGTAGCAGTGATGTGTGTAGTGGCTGGGCGGTGTAGCAGTGATGTGTGTAGTGGCTGGGCGGTGTAGCAGTGATGTGTGTAGTGGCTGGGCGGTGTAGCAGTGATGTGTGTAGTGGCTGGGCGGTGTAGCAGTGATGTATGTAGTGGCTGGGCGATGTAGCAGTGATGTGTGTAGTGGCTGGGCGGTGTAGCAGTGATGTGTGTAGTGGCTGGGCGGTGTAGCAGTGATGTATGTAGTGGCTGGGCGATGTAGCAGTGATGTGTGTAGTGGCTGGGCGGTGTAGCAGTGATGTATGTAGTGGCTGGGCGATGTAGCAGTGATGTGTGTAGTGGCTGGGCGGTGTAGCAGTGATGTGTGTAGTGGCTGGGCGATGTAGCAGTGATGTGTGTAGTGGCTGGGCGGTGTAGCAGTGATGTGTGTGGCTGGGCGGTGTAGCAGTGATGTGTGTAGTGGCTGGGCGGTGTAGCAGTGATGTATGTAGTGGCTGGGCGATGTAGCAGTGATGTGTGTAGTGGCTGGTTGATGTAGCAGTGATGTGTGTAGTGGCTGGTTGATGTAGCAGTGATGTGTGTAGTGGCTGGGCGGTGTAGCAGTGATGTGTGTAGTGGCTGGGCGGTGTAGCAGTGATGTGTGTAGTGGCTGGGCGGTCTGCGTGTCAGTTGAATGTCCCTGCAGCAGTACGAGGTTCATGTTCAGGTTAAGTGTCGAAAGGCACCAGATTCTCCCGAGAGAGTCTGGCAGTGTGGGACTACTGCCACTCCAGAGTCCCGGTACAGTTCCCAGCCTAGACAGCACCTGGGTGGAGTGTGTGTGTTCTCCCAGTACCTGGGTGGAGTGTGTGTGTTCTCCCAGTACCTGGGTGGAGTGTGTGTGTGTTCTCCCAGTACCTGGGTGGAGTGTGTGTGTGTTCTCCCAGTACCTGGGTGGAGTGTGTGTGTTCTCCCAGTACCTGGGTGGAGTGTGTGTGTGTTCTCCCAGTACCTGGGTGGAGTGTGTGTGTTCTCCCAGTACCTGGGTGGAGTGTGTGTGTGTTCTCCCAGTACCTGGGTGGAGTGTGTGTGTTCTCCCAGTACCTGGGTGGAGTGTGTGTGTTCTCCCAGTACCTGGGTGGAGTGTGTGTGTGTTCTCCCAGTACCTGGGTGGAGTGTGTGTGTGTTCTCCCAGTACCTGGGTGGAGTGTGTGTGTTCTCCCAGTACCTGGGTGGAGTGTGTGTGTGTTCTCCCAGTACCTGGGTGGAGTGTGTGTGTTCTCCCAGTACCTGAGTGGAGTGTGTGTGTGTTCTCCCAGTACCTGGGTGGAGTGTGTGTGTGTTCTCCCAGTACCTGGGTGGAGTGTGTGTGTGTTCTCCCAGTACCTGGGTGGAGTGTGTGTGTTCTCCCAGTACCTGAGTGGAGTGTGTGTGTGTTCTCCCAGTACCTGGGTGGAGTGTGTGTTTCCTCCAGCTGGTTTCTTCCCACACTCCTTAGGTGTGTATGTTCGGTAAATTGCCATCAGTAAACTGACGTCAGTCTGTGTCCCAACAGCCCTGAATTGGTTTAGAAGATTTTGTATTATCAAATAAAATCAGAGTAGGTCTCTTAATGGTGATTTTAATGGTGACTTTAATTGTGATTTTAATGGTGATTTTAATGGTGATTTTAATGCACTCCATCTACTGCTGTGCCAAACCTTTAATCCATATGGCTCCTTATTTTGTGCAGTTTGTATTACATCTGTTATTCTCAAACTACAGAGTGTACCTTTAATCCCACCTGTATCTGTTCTGCAGATCACCTTTAATCCCACCTGTATCTATTCTGCAGATCACCTTTAATCCCACTTGTATCTATTCTGCAGATCACCTTTAATCCCACCTGTATCTATTCTGCAGATCACCTTTAATCCCACCTGTATCTATTCTGCAGATCACCTTTAGTCCCACCTGTATCTATTCTGCAGATTACTTTTAATCCCACCTGTATCTATTCTGCAGATTACTTTTAATCCCACCTGTATCTTTTCTGCAGATCACCTTTAATCCCACCTGTATCTGTTCTGCAAATCACCTTTAATCCCACCTGTATCTATTCTGCAGATTACCTTTAATCCTACCTGTATCTGTTCTGCAGATCAGTTGTATGTGGGCCCTGGCCAGCTGTACCAGGATCTGCAGAATTTGATCCATGACCTCGGTCTTGTAAACCAGATCTCCACCATGATCAGCAGCCTCAAGGGGAACTATCAGGTGAGAAATATTCACCACAGTGAAGAAATTAATAATTAAATGTGTCTTTTATACACACCAACTCACACACGGCAAAGCTAACTCGTGTTTGTGTCTATGCATATGTGTGTGTGTGTGTGTGTGTGTGTGTGTGTGTGTGTGTGTGTGTGTATATGTGTGTATATGTGTGTGTGTGTGTGTATATCTGTGTGTATGTGTATGTGTGTGTGTGTGTGTGTGTGTGTGTGTGTGTGTGTGTGTGTGTGTGTGTATCTGTGTGTGTGTGTGTGTGTGTAGAACGTGAATGGGGCGGTTGCTCTCGACTGGGTCTCTGGTCTCCAGCGTCTCATCCTGAAGAAGGAGGAGGAGATCAGAGCTGCAGACCGCTGCCGCATACAGCTGCAGTTACCAGGGAAACAGGACAAGTGCGTTTGATCTTAAAACAACCTTATGATTGCCTGCACGCACACACACACACACACACACACACACACACACACACACACACATGCCCACACTTTTACAAGCATACTTACACAAACACATTAGTCTTGTGTTAGTCAACACTACCTGTTGAGTCACACGGCAAGTGCACCAAACTGTAGTGCTACAGATTAAAGTATTTACTGAGTGAAGTTGAGTAGTTATTGAGTAGCTGTTGGGAAATTAAATAATTCATGAGTAGTTACTGAGGAGTTGAATATCGTTATTGAGTAGTTATTGAGCAGAATGTATGAGTAGTCAAATAGATTTTAGTAGTGTTACTGAGTTATTGAGTTATATAGTTATTAAGTAATTTCGAGATATCGAGAATAGTTATTGAGTACTTTTGGAGTAGTTATTGAGTAGATATTAAGTAGAGTTATTCAGTAGCTGAATATCGTTATTGAGTAGTTACTGAGTAAAGTTCTTGAGTAATTATTGAGTAGTATAACTATAATCTAAAAATTCAGCAAAATCCCAGTGTTTTATAAATCTCTCCTTGTGATACTGATTTCAAACTGAAATGTGGGTGGTGGATCTGTGGTTAGATGATTGGACGGTTTGATGATTTCATGATTAGATGGTTAGATGACTCACTGTGATGTGAAATATGAAATGATTCCTCTGGTCAGCTCAGAGGGTGCAGTGGCCACGGATACGCCAGCTGGTGTCTGTGCTGAACCACCACTGACAACCCACTGTAGTGCAGGCCTAGACCACACACACACACACACACACACACACACACACACACACACACATTCTCACTGTAGTTCAGGCCTAGCCTTCACACACAGACACACACACACATATTCTCACTGTAGTGCAGGCCTAGCCTACACACACACACACACACACACATTCTTCCATGTGTGAAATGCTAGGCACACTCCTCCATATTTCACTAATTACAGCTAGGAATACACCCCGCATTCTTCTGACTTACATCTCTCCAGTGGAAAATGGTTTGCTACTCCACTTCAGCCCCGATCCCTTACGAGAAAACACACAAAAACATTCCAGATCACATGATCACAAAAACATTCCAGATCACGTGATCACGAAAACATTCCAGATCACATCATGACAAAAACATTCTAGATCACATGATCACAAAAACATTCCAGATCACATCATCACAAAACCATTCCAGATCACATGATCACAAAAACATTCCAGATCACATCATGACAAAAACATTCTAGATCACATGATAACAAAAACATTCCAGATCACGTGATCACGAAAACATTCCAGATCACATCATGACAAAAACATTCTAGATCACATGATCACAAAAACATTCCAGATCACATCATCACAAAACCATTCCAGATCACATGATCACGAAAACATTCCAGATCACATCATCACAAAAACATTCCAGATCACATGATCACAGGTCTGCTGCAGCTCCATCTCCATTTTGGTCCTTTTCCGAGTCCATCGGGCTGTTAAAAGCATGCCTGGTTTATGCTGATGTCGTAAGCCTAGGCCAACCCTCAGAGGTATTACACCATTTCCTGTCTCTGGTAAACAGGAACAGTGAAATGGTCCGGGTCTCCAGTTCTCTGAGCTGTTTCCAGTTTCCTCTGTCATGCCTCAACCTGACTGGTCATGTTGGTTCATGTGAAGGTTCTTAACAGCCCTTATTTAGGTCACAGGCTGGTAAATCTGTGTTTCAATAATTCAGTGTCCCACAATGCTCTGCTCTAATTGTATGAAGAAGACGTACATTTCCAACAAGCCAAATTCCAGTCCTCAGACCAAGCCAGTGCACTACGCTGACTGCCCAGATATGTCACGTAAACACTAAAATCTGGTTTCGTTCCTGTTTGTCCTTCATCTCTCTCTGTAGGTCGGGCAGACCCACCTTCTTCAGCGCTGTCTTCAACACCTTCAGCCCGTCCGTCAAGCAGGCGTGGATCAGTACGCTGCAGACGGCCCGGCTGGCTCTGGGTAAGCTTCTTCATCACCTCTGCCTCACTTCCTGCCTTTGTGCAGGGTCTCCATCCTCTTCCTCCTGCTCCGCTCTGACCCCGTCTACACCGCCGGGCTCCCCACCCCCTCTGGACCCTGGCTGCATGGTCACAGACAAGGATGTAACCAGCCTGGAATCTGTGGCAAACAAGTTGTTTTCTATACAAATAAAGCTTAGTGTAGCAGTAACTGCCGTACCATTCAGTCCTGCTGTCTTCTGAATCTAAACCTGGTAGGAGATGTGTGTGGAGATGTGTGTGGAGATGTGTGTGGAGTGTTCCACTGCAGACTGCCCGAGGGCAGGTTTCACTTGTCCAGTCGTCTGACTGGGACTCTCGTTGGCTTTAGATTGGACTCAGGAGGCAGGATTCAGGATCTAATGCAGGGAGCCACAATGTGATCCGCAGGCTTTAGTGAGAAGTTGAGCCCAGCTGTGCAATGGCAGACCAACTCTCGGTCCTGTGTGAGTGTGGTCTTGAGCGTAGTCTTGAGCGCGGTCTCCTGCGCGGTCTCCTGCGCGGTCTCCTGCGCGGTCTTGAGCTCTCTCTGCATCTAGCTGCAGGGAGTGTCTGTGTGTGTCTGTGTGTGTGTGTCTGTCTGTGTGTGTGTGTGTGTGTGTGTGTGTGTGTGTGTGTGTGTGTGTGTGTGTGTGTGTGTGACTCAAACAGTGCCTTCACACACTCATGTTCTCATTTTCATACTACTGAGGGAAGAGACTCTGTGGATCAAGTGTAGAGCTCTAATTTCCTAGTTTAGAATAGAAGTGCACAGTTTTGTAAGCACAATGAATCATGACCAGGAAAGAACTGTTTGCTAAGTTGGTTTGAAGGGTTTTTCAGCAGATCAGTGCCTGCAGATCAGGAAAGTGGTCTTGTAAGATGATGTGGTGAGATGATTCAGGAAAGATCCCAGACACCCGTCCTTTGGCACTGCAGGCATTCAGGCATTGATGTCTTAGGCATTCAGGATGATTAGACCACAGCACTTTTATTAAACTGAGTCACTCACAGACAGAACAGAAGAGTTTGGTGTATATATGGATGGTATGGTGTATTTCAGAACTGCAGTTTTTGTTAACAGCACGTGTGTGTGTGTCTGTGTGTGTGTGTGTGTGTGTGTGTGTGTGTGAGACAGAGGAGGATAATGTGCAGGGATGGTTCTGTGCTGAAGATGACAGTAACCTGATTCAGAAACAGAAGCACCCCTTGTTGCTCAAACACATGCCTGTGGTCATGTCCAGACTGCAGGAGTTTAAGGTGAGACTCGCTTCCAGAACCTTCCTCCACTCCTAACGCCACCAGAGCCGAACTCAAGCACATATCTTCTTCTGCTTCCTCCGTTAACATCATCAGCTCAAAGTTGTGTGTTGTGCAGTCACATGTCACTGTTTGAACGCCCGTCTCTACGTGCTGGCAAAGTTTTACACTATAGATATAAAATCTCAGTAGTGTGTGACCATGTAAAGCATTGCAGAGAAACACACTGAAGGTGTGTGTTCCTGTGTGTATGTGTGTGTCTGTATGTGTCTGTGTGTATGTGCTTACATGTTTACGTGTGTGTGTGTGTGTGTGTGTGTTTCAGGTGGAGTGTGCAGTCCATATCCCAGAGCCTCACATTAACTATGAAAGCACAGCAGACATGCCAGCAGTGGGTCACGGCTGTGTGTGGGTAAGTGTGTGTGTGGTGTGGTGGATTGTGGTTCTGTGTGCTTAAGTGTGTGTGTGGTGTGGTGGGTCGTGGTTGTGTGTGGGTAAGAGTGTGTGTGGTGTGGTGGGTCATGGTTGTGTGTGGGTAAGAGTGTGTGTGGTGTGATGGGTTGTGGTTGTGTGTGGGTAAGTGTGTGTGTGGTGTGATGAGTTGTGGTTGTGTGTGGGTAAGTGTGTGTGTGGTGTGGTGGGTCATGGTTGTGTGTGGGTAAGAGTGTGTGTGGTGTGATGGGTTGTGGTTGTGTGTGGGTAAGAGTGTGTGTGGTGTGGTGGGTCGTGGTTGTGTGTGGGTAAGGGTGTGTGTGGTGTGGTGGGTTGTGGTTGTGTGTGGGTAAGTGGTTGTGACTTCCATAGTCACACATCACCTGTGGCACCCTCCTCCTGTGCCAAAAGCTTTTCTGTTTACGGGGGAACATTTCTTTATTCAGAATATGCTATCCAGAGATCTGTTATCCAGAGTGACTTACAAAGTGTCCAGACAATGGCTTAGTTAAACCTCAAATCCCATAAAGAACACCCAACCTAAAGACATTTTCAGCTTTGGTTCCAGTGCTTAATGGAGGGTAATTACAGAAGAAAGAAGGGTGATATTTCAGACTGTTTAATGTACAGACAATGGCAAAGGTCCCTATCAGTAGTGTCTGTTGTCGTTTCTCATTGTTAAAAAATCGTCTAGTATTTACCAAAGGTGGGTGTTTGTGTTTGAAGAGGGAACATTTTTGTTTGCGAGCAGGTAGCCAGCTGCACCAATCAGATGGGGCAGATCGCTGTCGTCGCCATGCAGAACTCAAGCCCCAAGGTGACAGAGTGTTTCAACGTGGAGTCACGCATCCTCTGCATGGTATATGTGCCCCTGGACGAGCCCCTGGAGAACGGGCAAGGAAACCCTGAGTGCACTGTACCACCCAGGTCCAACGATGGGCCCACCGTGTGCGTGGGCTTGGAGGAGGGCAGGTATGTAACTGTGTCAAAGACTGCTACCTGTTCAAAGACTGCTACCTGTTCAAAGACTGTTACCTGTTCAAAGACTGTTACCTGTTCAAAGACTGCTACCTGTTCAAAGACTGCTACCTGTTCAAAGACTGCTACCTGTTCAAAGACTGCTACCTGTTCAAAGACTGCTACCTGTTCAAAGACTGCTACCTGTTCAAAGACTGCTACCTGTTCAAAGACTGCTACCTGTTCAAAGACTGTTACTTGTTCAAAGACTGTTACTTGTTCAAAGACTGTTACTTGTTCAAAGACTGTTACCAGGTTAGAGACTGTTACCAGTTCAAAGACTGTTACCGGGTTAGAGACTGTTATCCTACAAACGCATTATTGCCATTACAAGTTCAGTGGAATCTGCAGGACACAGATGACTTAAAAGTTCTTTCATAAGAAATCAAATGAAATAGTTCTTGTTGTCTGTAGAGTGAGATATTTAGCCGGGGTCTACTCTGTTGTCAATCCCTGCATTCAGAGGTCACATCACACCTTTGGTGCAGACATCAGACCCGTCAGACATGGCCGACAGTCTCCATGGCCGAATGACCCCACACACACACACACTTGTTCTCAGCTGGCAGAGACTTCAGCAGTCATCATCTCCAAATACACTGAGGCCACTGAGTGTTCATTTGAAAAGATTCTGGATATTTCTTTATAGCGACCAGGTTAGGACTGCCAAACAGAGGATCATGGCCTCTTCAAGAGATCACTAGATCACTAGATCACTTGGCCATGATCTTCTACTTTGGCACTCTTAATCTGGTAACTACAAAAACACTAGGCAAGAAAATATAAAAAGTGATAGGCCTGAAATAGTTGCTGAACATAATGCTGAACTAGTTTTGTTGAGCTAGTTGTGTGGAGCTAGCGGTGTTGAGCTAGATGTGCTAAGC